>NW_008707617.1:2230239-2235711 GCF_000327385.1 Lottia gigantea | reverse complement strand
AATTAAATGATTATTCTATACGAATCATCAGTCTGTCGGATATTTTAATTAAATGTTTTGCTTCTTCCAATAATAAACAATAACCGGTTACATCTCCTTGTGTTTTTTTCAATATGAATATTTATATTCACCCCTGTTTTGAAAAGATCTTCCTGATGAGCTGATAGATCAAAACAGAATATTGGGTGATTAATTGCAAAATCTACATATTCAAACTGAGGTGGATTTCCAAATAATTCACACATGTTTTTATAGTTTCTATACAATTCATTATAATCCTTTGTGGTTGGATTAATTGTTAAAGGTTGGTTAGGATAATTATCGTTGTTTAATCTTACTTGAACTTTAAGGATTAAAGGATCTTGAGTTTGGTTCATTGCCACTCTGAAGACATTATTGTTATTCGTTTGAGAATCTGGTAAGTTCTTGAAACCAACTATTAAATATCTTGCTGGTTTAATAGTGTTAGTGATTGGCTATGTGGTGGATTCTCCAGTTAAAGTTATGCTGCCTATTGTATTACGATGAAGAAAAGCTATTTCAATATCTTTAGTTAATGAGTTGAATATTCTCGTTTCTACTTCTTTTGATGATGTTATTACGGGTATGAAAAGTTGGAGATTCGTTATTTCTAATTTTGCATCTGAGCCATTCTCTCCAAAAAATATCTTATCATCGTTGATTTCTCTTTGTAGATGAATTTTATATGGTTACCCTATGGAAACCTTTCTGTGTTCCAACAGACCGAATAAAGGATATAATTTCCAATTTACGTAATTATCCCACCTATTATTCTCAACAATATTATTATATTGAAGTACTCGTTTTTAGAATCTATGATTAGCTGCTCGTGCTACTCTTTCTGTTGTGTTTAGAGCGACAACTCTCACTCTAGCTAAATCGGCATCATTTGCAAGATTTCTTACCGGTTCTTTTAAAACACTTCCATCGCCAACATCGGGTATCCAGCCTGAGACTGAATCGAAATCTTTAGGATATAAAACTGTTTTCAACATTGTGTCGAATTTCCCAGGGTGATTAATTGTTTCTATCGAATTTGAACCAGCTTCCAAAACCATCTCGCTAAATAAAGATGGAAAGAAATTGTTTTCTAACGTTGTATTTGTTTGTGGAACTTGATTCTGAGTTCCTTCTTTAATTTTGAAATCACATCCGAAATAAGCATCGGAAAGAAGCAACCAATTCGATAATGAATTTATTTCGAAGGTAAATTCTACCACCATCATTCAATTGGGATTTAGAACCAACAGTGGGTGATGATGATGATATAATCCTCTTTTTTCTTGTTAAACGAATAACGAATTGGATCGTATAATCTGAAGATTGGATCTAATATTTTATTTGCCATTTTTAAGGTTTAAAATTTGAGTAGAAAATTGTTTTTTCCAAAACAAGAGTTATATCCCTTCTACATTATTTAAAACCAGATGTTATTTTTTTATAAGGGTATTTTTAATATGCTTTTTTTTTTGATGAAATGTAGGAAATTGACTGAAGGTGTTTTTGGTGAATGAAATGTAGGGAGTTTAGGGTGTAATAATTATATAGGGGGTTTAGGTCTTTTTTAGTGTAAGAATTTATGAAATGAAGGGTGTTTAGGTGTAAGAATTTATGAAATGTAGGGGGTTTAGGTCTTTTTTGGGAGCTTCCATATTGGTCGCATTTTCCCCATGAAATGAAATGGAATGGGGAATCCCAGTGCGACCAATATGGAAGCTCTAGTACTACTCTGGTGTATCTGTACTGCACTCAATGAAGGCTTTCTCTTACAATTATCATCATCAATATCATTATTATACATATCACCATACCACTACATAAATTATCTTGGTAGGCTTTACAAATACTACCATATATTACAAAAAAACATAAAAGGTTCCCTTTCCCTATTGCTAATTGCTCTATGATCTCTTGTGGGAACAATTCACACTTTGCCAGTGGCCAATTAGCATAAGCAGGATGATCTCATTGAAACTTTGAGCGACACTAGCTCAGGTTAGGAAAGGTCAGCATTCCATAAATGCTATTGCTATCAATCATAGAAAGGTTTTGAACAGATTGGCACATCTTTGTGGCCAAGAATAATTAAGACAAAAGCAAAATATGAATAAATGTATTTAAAGAATTAGCTGAATGACAACAAAGTAACATTAACAATTAATAGAATTTGAAATAATGAATGTTGAGAATATACTTCAACTCTTAACAATTCCTAGCATTTTTTTTCTGTATCAGTAATTTCAAAATTGACACTAACCTTAAATTCTTCAAAAATATGAAGATTGGGGTAACTATGCCGTTTTAACAAGCAGCAAATACACAGTTTTTGCCATTGACAGCAATCACAACATCTGTAAATCTTGTCTGTTGTTTTCTGGCATAAATTACATGCAAAGGATTCTGGAACTTCATCAGTATCATAACACTGGAATATTTCGTCTCTCAATGAGTCCCAATCCTGTTTTCTACTAAACTTCTCAATTTGGTATCTATTCAATGATCCTAGAAAGTTAAAGAAAAAAATGAAAAAACATGTACATATATACTGCCTTGGACCTATGACTATATGATAAAGTCTATCACTGTTTATAGATAAAATGCCTATTTCCCAGAGAGCTATTTATTTCAATAAAACCAAGTTACCAAATTGCATGTTAATTTTAACCGAAGGTCAGCTGGGCTAAGCATTGCTGGACTGGCTCTATTGAAAATAAGCATACTTTTAATAGCCTATGAGTAGGCGTGCAGAAATATTAACAAGCAACTGCAGCAGGCACGTAGCTGGAGGGGGCGGGGCTAAGCCACCTCCCACCCCTCCCCTGGAAAATTTAGATGACTTGAATGACTTGTCGAGTCTATAGCTAAGCCCTCCATAAAATCCCCCCTCCCCTTTACGGGTTACGGGCCTGAGTTACAGGCCTGAGCCACGGATTGCCAATGCACTTGCTTATCTGCCATAATTCAGCCCAGTGGGCCCAGTAACGTCTTTGTAAGATCTGGGGGACCTGGGTTCGTGTTTACTGTTTCAGCTTGTTTTAATAACCCACCTTCGCCTTCAGTTGCAATTGATTCTGATTCGATAACATCTACCAAGCCTTGACCACTTATTTGTTCACTAAGCCTAGCTTCGGCTTCAGTCAATTCACTCAGATGTTCAGATTGCTGCCTATTCGTTGGAGTTGTTGAAGAACATTTCGTATACCTCTGATACGTCGTTGTACCAGTAGAGCCATGGAAAATTTTGAGCCTCTTCAATTTGTTAGTAGGCTTCGAAAACATATTAGATTTTAAATTAGTTAATAGTAGGCTAAGTGTATCTTTATGAAATTTTTCAATGCAATATTAGAAGGCTGGGGCTATTTACCACTGCGTGACAAATATTCCTGAAGGCTATTTACCTCGTAAATTTTGCGTGGCAAATAAATAAATAGTTTCAAATAGATATTCATTGCAGTTTACAGACTAAACTACTTCATGGTAATTTATCTGGTGTAACATGAATATTCTAGATGGGGATAAAGGCGGTGTTATTTGAGTAGGCTTCCTAATAGTCAACATAATGTAATATCGTTAGTTATATCACCATTTCTTAATCAGGCAACGCTCTGATATTTGGAAACTAGTATGACCCGATATATATTTAACGTATTGTAGAATTTCACTTGAATCGTGGTTTATTTGGGTAAGGGAGGTAACTCAAAACTCTATTACAGGAATTGTTTCCAATTTGATATACTTGATTTACACAAGATAGTATGAATTTCAAAGAATTCGAATCATAACTTTTCAGTAAAATAATTGCCACACATTTTAAATATTTTACATTTTACATTCTCTATATCGTTCGTTTTGTTATTTTCGTCAGATCTCGATTTATAAACAAGGCAACGCACTGAAATTTGGATATTGGTGTGGTCTGATATATATTTAATAGAATTTAGCAGAATTTCATTCGAATCGATCATATAGTTGTTTGAGTAAGGGAGGTACCACGAACGTGGTAAATAGCCACTGCCACAATAGAACTCAAAATGGTGCCAAATCAAGATTAACCAGACTCAGAGTTTCATTTTTTTGAATGGTGCTCAACTATAATATAGACTCAACAAGTCATTCTTATAAAACAAAATTTAGAGGGGCCTCTCTGTTGACCTCTAGCTACGGGCCTGGAGTGAGTCTGCCGCATATATGTAGCCTATAGGCCTACCCAAATCTCGGGAGGTTGGCGCCGCCACGAATCTTCTTACCCGATTCACATTTCTTTTGCATACTGAAGAAACTGTGCGCGATCAAAGGCTTACAATTTCTCCATTCATTTATGTTATTATTATTATTATTAGAATAAGTAGCCTCGAGTTCGATGTAGGCTGCTTCGAGTTCGATGTAGGCTACCACGATAACAATAATAGACTTTTGTTAGCCTTTTCAACACTCTACTAAAAGCTATTAGTTGTCTTTCAACTGTTGTTAGTCTTTGAAAGGGGCTAATAAGACAAATAATTTTCTCTTTGAGAGAGCTAATTTTACAGGATCGGGTGTTTTTACGGACGCTTTTTGGATGACATTTTTATGGTTTGGACTTATTCTATCGAACAGTTTTGGAAATTCTTTGACAACCACCATCCTTCTATCAAACTAACCGCAAACGTGAGTGACAAAAGCATAGACTTTCTCGATACCACAGTTTTAAGGGAGATTCCATAGCAGAAACAAATAAACTGGATATTAAAGTGTATTTCAAAGAAACTGATACTCATCAACTCTTGCACAAGAGCCCCTTTCACCCAAAACATACCTTTTCTGGTATAATTAAGTCACAAGTTTTACGATTTCATCGAATTTGTACAAGATCTTCTGATTTCAACCAAGCCTGTACGATTGTTTTCTCAAAACTGTAAAGAGCGTGGGTACTCTAAACGATTTTTACGAAACATAAAAAATTCCACCTTAGCACAGATAGCAGCTAAAAGCAGACTTTATGCCGAAGTACCTCCAGGATTAAGAAGTGCTCCATGTTTGTCCAGTAGATGCAAAACATGTCCCTTTATATCAGAAACTCATTATTTTGTAAGCAACTCTACGAATAAAAGGTACCCGATCCAGGAACATCTAACATGTGAACATTCGAATGTAATATATTTAATTTCATGCAAGAAATGCCCCAAACAATATGTAGGAGAAACTAAGAATAATTTACGAACTCGCTTTAATGCTCATAGGTCAGACATCAAATTAAAGAAAGACAAGCCTGTTTCTAATCATTTCAACCTCGACGACCATTCAATAGACGATCTCGCCCTAATCCCAATTGAGCGTATAGAAATTGACTTGCCCGAAGATGAAACTACCAAATTCCGTCAATCTAGGGAAGCCCATTGGATTGAGACATTGAATACAGCAACCCTATAGGACTAAATATTCACCATAATGTAGGCATAGCACCCTTTGTGT
>NW_008707617.1:2115339-2228545 GCF_000327385.1 Lottia gigantea | reverse complement strand
TGAGGTTGAAAAACAGATTAGAAGTTTCAAAAGGTCTCGTTGCGACACTCGAAACTGTCACATTTCTAGTATTGTGTTGTTTTTTTTTTATATTTAGGTTGTTTTTAAAGCTTGGTTAAGTTTATTTTGGCCTACAATTTAGTTTTGAAATCAATTTATGCCGCGGTGGCTCTGTGGTCATTTGACTGTTAGTAAGGGGATCCAGGGTTCAAATCCCAGTCGAGGATGCTTTCGTACTTGGTGGATGTTCTGTCCGGGTCCCCCCTTGTCAGTGGGACTGACTGACGTCTTGCGGATGAGATAATAAACCCCCGTGACAAATATCTGGGGCTGTTGGAATAGGATTAAGACCGCCGCTGCCTAGGCAAAATTTCCCACATTGCAAAAAAAGACTTCATATCTCCGACATAACCCTTACCATTTGGGTGCTGAGTGGACAACAAACCCCTTTTCATTGCATTTACCTCAAAATTGAAATATTACCGAATTTGGACCGAGTAGCCTATATCTTTATATGGGCCAGGTGGTCCAATGTGGGAAATCCGAGTCAGAATTTTTTCCGTAGAAACGCCAATGCGTCCAATATGGGATACTGACACTAGGTGTTGCCAGGCATATAATTATTCAAGGGCGTTCTCGCCAAGATTAAGAGCTTCAAATGAAAAGATTTTTAATTTCTGATGTTATTGTAAAAAGAGTGAAAAACTTGTTATCACAAAAAGAAAACTTTGAAAATTACTGATCCAAGACATAGTAATTCTGTTTTCATGTGATTTCTACATTTAAGTTAACACAAGAAAATATACCAGATGAAAATAATTGGAATACATTAACCTTCCCAGCAGTTTGTTTCCTAAATCTTGGTCCTTGTAACAAAGGAAACAATTTTTCTGCATATTTGCTTTCTCGATTTGGACAAAAAATTACATTTGTCTAAACAATTAATGAAAATTATCTTTTTGTAATGTTGTTACTGAATAACATTTAGACAGATTGTTTAATGATACTTTAAAGGGATTGTAAAGAGCTTTTCTAATTTTTTCATGCCTTTCGGGGACACTGAAAGCATCAATTTGCACCATTCCAATTTCCAAGTTTGTGGCAATTCTACTAAAACTAAGTGTTTGATGACGTCAATAATCGCAAAGAGTTTTGTGTGATAAAGCAAATTTCATGATTAGTGACATTCATCAAACAACTAGTTTTTGTGGAATTGCAGGAATGTCTGCTTGAAAATTGATGCTTTCAGTGTTCCTGATATGCATAAATTTTTTTAGAAAACCTCTTTACAACCCCTTTAAGTAACAAAGTATTTCTTTCTGTTTATGAGATAAATAATTAAAAAAAACTAATACATGGAAAAAATACATGTATATGCTTCAGACACACATGGTTAATTCATACAATAATCAGGCTCATATTGTTTAACAAAATGAACCTGGGTTATAAACTGGATAATGGACCTTTTACATTCTTCAATTAATAAGCCTAATTAAGGAAAGACCACTGCCAGTTAAGACCCAGTACCAAGACAGTTGTTATTTGTGTAAAATATTAATGTTTCATAATCCCACTGCCAAGACCCAGTACCAAGACGGTTGTTATTTGTGTAAAATATTAATGTTTCATAATCCCACTGACAAGACCCAGTACCAAGCCAGGTGTTATTTGTGTAAAATATTCATGTTTCTTTTTCAATCCATCATGCCAATTTACTTTCACTCAAATATTATATTGAGCGTCAAACTGATTGAATTCATGGCATTTGTCACTTCATAATTCTGAACAAAAACATGTTGTTTACTATCTTGATCTTATTCAATTTCTCAATAGGTCAGATTCTTCAGAAAGAAAATTACCATAACAACAAGCATATCATGTTGCAATTTCTTCCATTTATACGAAACAAGTTTTTGGCAATTATTCAGGATGGCACCACTTCTTCTATGTGACGACACTCAGACTTAAGTTTCACAAACTCTTTGGCAACTTCATCGTTTGTCCTTTGTGATAGAATGCGCAAGATTGTCCATCCCGTGTCATCTAAATGAACACGACGACCCAATGAACACCAGCAAGCACAGCTTCCTTGTTCAATAATGTCACGCAATTGCATAACAGCAACTCCTATAAGTCTGTCTTCTCTAGCAAAACAATAATCTTTCACACAAATATGGAGCTCATATGCATCTGGTTCATCTTCATTTCCAAGAATACTGAAAAAGCAAAACTTAACCTTAAAATCTAAATTGAAAATTTGAAACGATTGAAGAAATTGTGATTATGCAAACTAAAAACTATGTCATACTGTCATACATATATAATCAGTCACTTTCCTAAGCACAGAATCTTTTTTAGCAACCTGATCAGGTTAATCAAAAACAGATGAAAACTTAAGCTTTTTTATGTTAACATGCCGATTCCAATGAAATTCTTCATGTCCCTTTACCATCAATATAATTAGATATTGGTTAAGAAGACTATAAGTACTATCTTCACCTATGCTAAGATAATTGTTTCTAATCATTACAGTATAAATGTTATAAAGGTGAAATTTATTTTAACTCACAAATGGAAAGTTTCATTATACTTTGGTGACCAGTTGTTACTTTTTGATTTTGTGGAATGTTTACGTTTTTTATCACTTAGATGAGGTCCTATCAAGTGAACTTCAACAAAAGGCCTGAACATTCCAGTAGTCTGCCACTTCAAATCATTGGCTGCCACAACTATAAAATAAAAGGTTTGCTAGGTAAGTACACATTAATTATTAAATATTATTTATTACATATACATATTACTTTAAATTGTACCCAAATTCTAACATGTCCAAGATCCTGTGGATATAAACCTATATATCAAATTTTATCAATATCGGATAAAAACAGTGGCCTCTATCACCTTCACAAGCCATATTTAACATCAATGCAGTGAATCAAGGCTTGATATACCCTTGTCAAATCATACTCAAATTTGAAACATACACACCAAATTTTTTAAAGTTAGCTTTCCAGGCAAAGTAAACATATGCCCACACAGCATGAATAATCTGTCAAGTTTCTATTCAATACTCAGAAGATAGCTTGCCAGGTCAGGCAAAATGAAATGAAATGAAATGAATGGAGTTTTACGTCCTACTTTTCTGCACCATGTTGGCTAATGAAGACGGGCAACGCCATGCACGGTGCAATGAGGGAAATTTTGCCAGGGCTCTTTTTCGATTTCCAACTGTCGAGGGATCTTTAACGTGCACAGCCTGTAGCCCACAAAGCCTTGGTTTATTGTCCGATCCATATGACTAGACGCTTTTTCCATGTCAGCCCCTTGTACCTGGCCAGGTCAGGCAAGATAATAATACACCCACAGCAGCTTTATTAACTTTTTGTATTCAATAAAGACCAGCATGAATCATAATGATTAATCTGTCGAGTTTCTATTGCAACAATCATTTCCAAAGTAATCTTATAAATTCCAATGATCACAAGTTTCAAATCGATTGAAAATTGCAGGTTCTATTGTGCTAAATATCAAAATGTCAAATTTAAACTTGTCTAAAATCTCATCAATATTAATGATCAAACCAAATTTAATCATAATCATAAAAAAATTGTAATCTCTTTAGTGCTCAAAAACAAATATCGATGTGTTTGGACTTAATGCAAAACTTTAAAAAAATAAAATCAAATTCGAACTTGTCTGAGATCTTATCAATATAATATGATCACACGATTCATTGAAATCAATGGAAAATTGTAGCTTCTATTATGCTCATAATAAAATTTTGATGCATTTTACTAAGTCAAGGGCAATAACTCATAAACTGTTAAACAAATCCTCAATTTAGAACTTGTCCAAGATCTCATCAATATGATCACATAAAATTCATAGAAATCAGATAAGATAGCTTGGCAGGCAAGAAAACATACGCCAAATACAAACTGTCAGAAACAAGAACAGTCTTTAAGGACTCAAATATGAATTTTATTATTTTAAAGATCTTCATAATACATGGCAGTGACTTATTATATTAATTCCAAATTTTTTTCAAATCCATAGCAATAACACAAATGCCTTACACATCAAATTTTATAAAAATCACCTAAAAATTGTGGTACCTATCAAGTTCACAAGCTAATTTTGGACAGACCTGCGGAGGGACAGGGGCAACGGCAATGTACGTTTATATACATCAGAATGTATCAGCACCCTTTGTGTGCTCAAAAAGCCAATTGAAAGCATTTTAATTAAGCTTTCAGATAAAGCCTCACAACATCTTTTTATCAAGATGGTAGTTTGATCCTTTCAGCTACATTGTATCAATTCATTTATTAACTGAGAATGTAGGAAAATATAAATAGGCTAACGTCTCTGTCAATTATGTTGCAGCCAAAACTACAAGCATGTCTATATTCCATGTTACCTTTTACTGTAACTTTATGTTCACCTGTACCAGGATGTGTAAATAAATCAACTTGAATAGAAACTTCACCAACAGCATCACCAATGCTAGGTTGATCTGAAAGATATACATTATAACTGATTGTAGACAGAGTATGTAACAATTTAACATAAAACATGTATTCACCAACCCTTTTGCATAGAGGGGAAAAAATTTCAAAATAGCATAAAACATTTAAATCATAAGTTTAATGTTAACAACAAAGATGGCATGATTTTTTTTATGGATATTTAAATTGTATCTAATGTTTCACACTGCAGCAAATAACATCCAGTCAATATATTTATTAGAGGCTAACAAGTTTTAATTGTTCTATTTGACAATATGTCACTTTTGGTTCAGCTTCATCTTTCATGTTAAATAGCTGTGAGAGCTGTGACATCATATATCAGACTAAAGTTCATTATTTTCAAAAAATATTTAGATTGTCTGACCACCATTGGACTACCATATTTATTACAAGTAGTTGGCATATTTATTGAAGAAATATAGCTGCCACACACCCACTATAGAGGCAGGTAAGACAAACAAGTCAAAACTCTATAGTCAACTCGTCCAGAAACTCATCAATCCACATTGATACAGCATACCAAGTTTCATTAACAATCTGATTTTTATGTATGTTTGTCAAGTCAAGGGAAGTAACTTGAAAACAATTCTTTGAAACAGTGTCATTTAAAACTTATTTAGGATTTTGTCAAGTTTCATCAAAAAGGTTTCTTTCTGCTGACAAGAAATGTGCAAACAGACCAATAAACTGATGAATTGATACTTCCACCTTGTCTTGAGGCATTTTCAAATTTGCCCTATCTCTACACAAGCCAAGATTCTTTGGAGGAATATATGTATACCATAATTCTGTAGATTTTTGTTGCTTAATTAAAATAGCAAATAAAAACTCTTTAAATAATTAGTGAGAAAATGAGCATATCATTTAAAATTCTTAATTAGCTCAGCTTGTCACATGATCATGTCATCTCAGTTTGAACAGCCCCAAACCTCACCTGAACAAATAGAACAAAAATTAATCACTAACCTTGTGATGTTTGAGAACCAACAAATGTTTTAATAAGAGTATCTGTAGTTTGAGTATATAGTGATAAAGCATAACGCAATGATTGTAGCTCAGGGCTCTTATCCAAAAAGGTCTTCTTCAAGCCTTGACCACCAGCATGGAAATACTGTTTAATAGTATCCAGAGCCATATCGAGCACTGCACACTGTTTTGGGCTTAGATTCTTTTCTGCTTCTTTCGACATATCCTACAGAAAAAATATTATTATTAC
Organism: Lottia gigantea; assembly: GCF_000327385.1. Lineage (NCBI taxonomy): Eukaryota > Metazoa > Mollusca > Gastropoda > Lottiidae > Lottia > Lottia gigantea. Next base: position 2,222,800 of record NW_008707617.1, on the reverse strand, counting down.
TGATTTCTTGCTGAATACATTCTTTTTTTTGTGGGAATATTTTTTAAACATAATTAATCATTGTAATTCAGGAAAAGAAAATTCTAAAATTATTGAAATATTTCAATAGATCTATAATTCCACCAAAGTTTCTATCATATATCCACATACTAAGTTTTATGAAATTTGATTGAAAGTTAATGAAACATTTTCATTATTCAGGATCACAAATTTACACCTTTTTTGTCACAACCTAGAATCATAATGCTGCTTATGCCTCTCATATCATGGAACGAAAGAATTCTCAATATTTAGGTTTTATTTAGTTTTCTAGGATGTACAGTATATCTTTCAGTTAATAATGTAACTCATTTCTTTTTGCCAATGAGTTTAAATGTTTTCATATAACAGATTCAGTGTTAAATATAAATAACATATCAGAAGAGGGTAGATTTCGACAAATGAAAATAGTTTAATAATGATCACTAATAATTAACATATCTCTTTCATTGTTTGTTTTATCTTGGCCAGTGCTTTTATGAGACTATGCTATTCTAACTTTATAATTATATAGGCCATGTAAACCATAAATTTAAGCTGAATTGAACTTTTTTTCCCAGAATAACCTCAAATTTAATTTAATGTACCATATAGAATTATCTTTTATGTATTTAATATTGGTTAGTTTAATGCTTAACTTAGAGCAGAAATGTTTCAAAATAGATGATTATTTATAGTTTATGATTAAGTTGTAGACATTACTGTGTAATTTGTATTAAAAAAATGTCAGAGATTGTCTGGTCTCCCTTACATGGTTTTCAGGAGTTAAAATTTAAATCTAACATTTGTTTGAGTTAGCACTTTGTGTGAATAATACCAATAGGTTTCAAAATAAACTGGGAGCATAGAATATATCTTTTTGAGAGTAGGAAATATTATATCTTACTGTCATAATAGCTATAAGATACCAACTGTGAGTTTTGAAGAAAAGAACCATGGAAATTTAGTATGAAATTAGTAAATTTTTAAATACATTAAATATTATTCTTTATGGTGCATACCGTGCATCTAATTGGGCTAATTTTATTGAATCTATATATGTTAAAATATCAAAAACTAAAAAATAATGGAAAGTTGTATAAAGGAATCAACTGCTTACAAGTTTGAGCTATTTGATTTGGCATCGATATAAAAAGATGAGAAGGAAGATTTTAATTACTAAATAATATATTAATACAGACATGATTCTACTAAAATATAAAGTTTATATAAAAAATGTACTAGTAGAAAAAAAAATTCAAACTAAGATAACAAAGAGCAAGTGAAAAGCTAGTGAAAACAATATTGAACTCAAAATTAGACAGAGGTAGTAGTAACAAAGGGAAAAGCATTTCTATGAAATTACACTGTGTTATTTGTGAACAAGTACTTTAATAACCAAAATATCAACAATTGGAAGACCCAGAAATTCGTCAAAAAATTTTGTTCTATACATTAGTTTCCAGAACTCTGCTACTGGCAGTTGAATAAAACTAAGCAGTACAACTTCTGTGGCTGAATTTCTAGGTCATTAAAAAGAATAAGAACTACAAAAAAACAACAACAATTTTACAACAAGGAGGGTATACCAAGAATGTTGCTTGTAAAGTCTTCACTTGTTTCATAGGATTGTTACTAGGAATCTGGCTGACATGATTCAGCAAAATACGAGACATATCCTCAACTTTAGCTTTAGCATTGCCAGGTAAGGGTAAGAGCTGAAAACATGAGTAGGATTGAAAAACACTTTGCCATAATCATGCTTTTACGCCAGCAATAAAAAATATCCAGGTTAAAAATAGTTACAGAACAGCTAAAATGAAAAAACTTTTGATAGATTTGATCTTGATCTCAACACCTCAGATTTGTATAATGATATACAATGACCCAAAATTAGTTTTCTTTAGTATATTTTGAGAGTCGAGAATAGACTGACAATAAATAATACTATGTGAGTATATCATTTCATCATCATTTTAAGTGCCAAAATACATTGCTCTCTTTTCTAGATCTTGACCTTGTACTTCAGTTTGCAAAAATCACTCCAATATGAGAGTATGTTTTAAAGAGTATATTGTTATACAATCCAAGATGTTACAGAATAAATCAAGTTATCAAGATTAGAATTATCTCCCCTGTAGAAACTTACACCAGGGAGGGAGAAAAACCTAGTAAATTCATCCCATTTACTACTTCCTTCACCCACTACAGAAGAAAGAAGCTGAAAGCAAAAGTTAGGTTATATTTTTCTCCAAACACAGGTTAGACAAAGGAAAAGTTTGATTTTAAAAATGACTAGTACATCCAAGATGCTGTTTTAGTAATTTAACTCTCAGATGTAAAACTTTACATGTTCATGTAGCAACAAAATAAAAAGTAACAAGTTAATAAAAGTACAATTTCAAAGTATTTTTATTTTATTAACAAAAATAATTGTAATATATATTTCAGCTACTAAAAACCTTTTTCCTATTTGAAGAGTAAGAAAAGTCTCCACGATAAAGAGCTACATGAACTTTGTATCTGTGAAATTTTCATATGAACCAATCTGGTAGAGGCAAGTTATGGCTAAACATGCACAAATACACACAGCAATTTTTAAAATTAGCCATTTGAAATATTAATTTCCTTTTGAAAAATGCTGGAGTTTGTTATTTTTAAATTATGCACAATATATTCCATCACCAAATACATGTTAATAATAGCCTTACCGTTTCTGAACTCTATTTGAAATAATATAGCATTAAAAATGTTAGATAAACATAGAGGAATGGCATTATTATCATATCATGGTAATATGATAAACAGAAAAAACAGTAATAAATAGTAAATCGTCAGATTATTTCATTTATTCTGAAATCATTTGAAGGTAGCTTGCCAGGCAAGATAACATACACCAACTACCAGCTGTCAGAAATGATAACAAAACCTTTAGTGGCTTAATTATGAATTTTCAAATAATCTTAAAATCATCTATAAGTCAAGGCAAAAACCTGAAACAGTTCATCAAATTAAAATATGAACAATGTCTCATCGCTGTACACACAAGGGCAATAACTCTGAAACTGTTCTCAATTATAACCAATTTCTAACTTGATCAAGTCTCATCAATAAATACATGCATACCAAATTTCATCAAGATCAGATAAAAACTGTAGTCTCTGTCGTGCCTACAAGCCACATTTAACACGTTTTTACTAAGTCAAGGGCAATAACTCTGAAACTGTTCAACTGATTATTACCAATTCCGAATTTGACCGAGATCTCATCAATATCTACATACATACCAAGTTTCATTAAGATCGTATAAAAACTGTAGCCTACAAGAAATGTGAACCGACGGACAGGGGCGATGGCAATATACGCCCACTTTTTCATGTGTCTGTATAAATATTAATGTGTCCAGGTTTCATTTTCATTTATGATATATATTTGCACCCAATTCAAGGCTTACAACCAATACAATCAAACAGAAGTAATATCAATATCTGGGGACACGTTGATATACTCTCATATATTCATGAATGTCACGTTCCATCGAAATCAGATCAAAATTACTAATTATTTAAAGTTTTAAAATTATTGAAATATCGTACCTGTCTTGGATCAGATAAAGGAGGTAAAACAACCGTTTTCTCCATTGTGTGCATAACTATTCTCCACAATTCCTGAAGTGAAATCAACGATTACACATTAAAAATCATCTAAAAGATTAAAAATATATTCTCAATATTCTTATAACTGGATATAAAAAAATTACTTTGGGCTTTTAGTTTTAATTAACATTACTAGTAGAGGGTGCTTAGATGTGGTATAATAAGTTTAATTAAGTTATAGCCTATTTTACACTATAAATGTATATGGAGAAGATTTACTGAAGTTCTCTACATAGATCACAATCTATCTTCACTTTCAGTATCAATTTTCATGCCTTTACGTATAGCCCTTTCCGATAACGAGGTTATCTCCCCTTAATAAATCAGATGCTACTGGCGCTAGCTACTTCTGGGGGCTATCGTTTGACAGATTGACGAAGGGCGTGTAAATAATGATAGATTAGAAAGGTTTATCCTCATAGGTATGAAAAGGTTAGAGTGATCATGGACAATCTGTATAGGGGAACAAGCGGCACTGATAGAATGAGTGAAAGGTGGAAATGCGGCTGGGAAAATTTAGATCTGAACGTGACCCAAGACAAGGAAAAGAGTTTAATGAAAGGAAAGTGTCAAAACAAACAACACGGTTGAGTGAAATTCTTTTGCATCCTACCGAATTGAAAGTTTGGACCGATGATTTCTCAAGAGTGCCAGATTTTTCACAAAAGGATATATACAACTTACATTGTTTTGAAAATGAGCTGTAAAAAGCAACTGAGGTCGACGGTTTCTTATTCTGTTTGATATTGTGATATTGACGAGATTATGATTTTGGGCCATAAATTTTGTCATTATGCCACTGATGAAGAAATTAAATCCCAAGACAGAAATCCGTCAGAAATCCAAGGCAGGTTGGTTAACTAAGCAAAGTATGCTTTATCACATAAGGCCATTTGCGATGAGTGACGTCATCAAACGTTTTAAGTGAATTGCAGGAACAGACGTGTGATTGAAAATTTGAATGATGCAAATAGATGCTATCATTGTCCCTGATACACATTAAATATTTAGAAAACTTCTTCCTTAATGATAACTTGCCATGTAAAAAAACTTGTAGGTTATGACCTAGCATCTTATGACCTTTGATCTTGTGGGTGCTTAGTCATGGCCAACAACTTGTTTACTTGGCTTATCTAAGTTATGGATGTCAGGGAAATCTAAAATAAATTATCGATTCAGGTCGAAAACAGGCTCAATCAGTTGTTTAATAATATAATTATGTGCAACATTTCCCAGGTATGTGACTGTTATATTTAAAATAAATATCTAAATTTGAGTTATGGCAAAAGTTGATTCAATATCAAAATATTGAGAATTTCCAAATTGATTGTCTGTCACAGAAAACAAAATAAATTGCTTGTTTGTGCACAGAAATATATACAAACACGCCAAACAAACAAGTTGAGTATCCCATCTACATATTAACATAACATTTGAAAAATAAAAACAGTTATATCATCTGCCTTTAAAAGGTAATTATCATGGTATTATGAGTAGAACAACAAAATAACAATAATATTTAACAACTTAAAACTGGACTGCTGTTGCAAATGAATTGTCTCCCTTTGATTTCAATGATATCTGCGTGGGCTTTAACAATTGCAAACAACAATGTGACAATAAAAACAAGAATTCTATGCAGAAATACTAGTAAAGAATTAGACATCACATTATTAAAATATTCCAGATCAATCAGCAGATCTAAATCTACTTTCTGGAACCAGAGAGGTTTGTAAGCTTGTTAATCCAGGAACAAAATAAGCGGTATCACATTACAGTTTGCGATACAATATTCGGCAAAATGCGATGTAATTTTCGTCAGTAGAGCATTTTTTTTTGCAATACATCATATTTTCTAAAAATTAAATTAACTCATAATAAGATTAGGTGTCTGAAACAAGGAGAATCCCTTAATTTGTCGCACCTTTTAGTAAATTTTTCGAGGACTAAAAGTCGGCACAGACTCAAAGTATAGTATCGTAGTCATGGATTGTGCTAAATAAGGAACATTATGCTGAGGTGGATAGCAGACGACACTTCGGGGAGATAGAGTAGAGCAGAATGGATATGGCCTTCGTGGTGAAAAAAATCTATGCTTCCTCATTTAACAATTGAAATACAACACTCCTATTGTAACAAAATAATAACAACTTTTAAATATCCATTTCTGTAAGAAAAACCGCAAACCCGAGGTTTTAATATTATCGGTTGGTTAGGACTTTCTCAATCCATTATTGAAGAAATATCATAAAAAGTAAACGTGTAGTTCTAAGCGTGCATTATTTACGGTGACAGATTTTTAAAATTTACTCGAGTGTCAAATGGAATGAGCAACATATTTGGGGTTTAATGTCATCTTCTTTTTCATTTATATGGTATTAAAATTGATAAAATCAAAAATCAATTTATTCAATGATATTATTCATAACTTTTATTAAACATTAAAAAATAATTAAAAAAAAGTGCTATACAATTTCATGGAAGAATTTGCTCCATAAAATTTTAAAATGCTATGCAATTTCGACTCAAAAAGTAAAAAATGCTATGCGAATTGTAAAAAAGTAATTTGTACCTTGTAATCTTGCACATCATCGCCATATCCTTGATGCCTGATTAGCCATGGGGATGGGAATGGCACCTTGTACAAAGCGGAAATTCTTAATCCTTTCCATTTGCAATGTCCTTTGTTCTTATAACATCCTGTTCAGAAAATTTCAATTGCTTTTTCTTTAATGGAGGAAAAATCAAATTTATTCCTCTGGGGGTGGTCAAATCAGCCAATGGAATCTCCTGGTTTGCAGAGTTCAACTAACCCCCTTTCTATAGTGAGTTGATTGTCACTACTGCTCCCACACAAAAGATATGATACATAAGTGACAATGCCATCTTGACTAATTTCTCTTAAAAATTTCCAAGTCATATGTGATTTCTAGTCACTGTACAGTAAAGATTTTAACTTTAATGATGAAGGTGTCTCCGTTCATGTTGTTGTTGAGATAAAAAATCTATATGCCAACTCCTCTAACAGGAGACCCAATCTAATTCGCATAAGACCATAAAGAACTCATCTATACAATGTAAAAAGCAGGCCGACCACCACATCCATAGTTTGTTCCACTTCTCCTTGTTGTTTTCTCCTCTTGCATCAGATTTTATCTCGTCAAACAAAGCATCAAACGTGTTGCAAACTGGGATTCCTTTCTGTGCATCTGATTTGATGTCATCATATGTTTATACAGGAAGAGATACCTGTTCACTAGCAACAACACAGATAATTTCATTTACAGTCTGACACCCAACATCTTGAACAGCCACCTTCGGTTACAATTGATCTTGTACTTGATGGTGATGTTTGAATATACTGATTCCTGATAGTAGAATGGTTTTTAACATCTGGTTGTCCCAAATAATCAGGGACTCGCAGGGAGGTATCTAACATTAATCCAGAAGTAATAAACCCATGTTCACTGTTTGATGATACCTCACTGTCAAAACCGATGCTAATATCTTGTTCATTAGCCGACTAAAACCTCATTATCTTCATGGTTTTCATCTATTTTCTTAAAACATGAGGGTGTAAATAATTAAGGAATTGTTTTCCTTTTCCAGTTTTAAAATGATGCCACAGTAAGTTGTTTCTTCATTGGCACGTGGGGTATTAGATGCATGCATGCAAACCAGAAAACATGTAAAGAGAAAGTGTCATCAGGTATTTAAAAGAAGAGTGAGCATTTTCCTGGCTAGAATCAGTCTACCTACATCTTCAGGGCATCATTGGCCTTGGCATGGCAAATTGCAATGCCTAGTAGTAGGCCTAGTCATGGTAGTAAAAGACAGGATGGACAAAAACTAGTTATCATAATTCAAAGTCATATTAAATTAGATCTAGGCCTAAATTAGGCCTACCAGTACCAGTATAAATTAAACAAATTAACAGTAATTGGCAAAACGCGAAATGACAAAAACTTCTTACTGAAGTTCTGAAAGATTTACTTTGAAACAATGGTGGAATAGGGTTGATAGGCGTTGTCAGAAAAAAAGTCAGAACAGAAAAAAACTATTCTCCGTGGATTTGAAGGTCATCATAAGAAGCTTACATTGTTGCAACCAAACTCGTTTGACTCGGTCATTAGCTGGAAATCTATGCAGTGATATTCTTTTTGAACCAAGTTGTTTTCCCCTGTAGTTACTTCATACGCAGCAATATTTCTTTGTCTTGGAAGACATTGTTGACGTTGTCAACCAAGCGAGCCGAATAGCCCCTGGAGGTAGCATACAGTAATTTTTGCTAGCGCCGCAGGAAAAATGTGCAATTCAGGGGGAAATAACCTACTTTCCGGAAAGGCCTATAAACTCAGGACAATATGAAAAATTTCTTGTATATGTGAAAAACACTGATAGACATATTATTTGCAATCTTAACCAGATCTACAATCAGATCTATTATTGAGAGATGATGTTATAAAAAAAGACAAACCTTTAACAAGCGTTTGAGCACAGTTTTCTCACAAACTTGAGCAAACATAGGAAGGCTGTAGATAGAAAAATACAAGATCAAAATAACAACATCAAGGTTTATGAGCACTTGAATCAATAACTAAATTCCATCATATTCTATAGAAACTCAAATTAACTAAATAAATCATCTTAGCAGAACTTTCAAAATATAAAGAAATTTCATCCACACCATGAATCATAATGTTTAATCTGTCAAGTTCAATGCAAAAAGTAATAACTTAAAACTCATGTAAAACAGATTAAACTGTACCACTTTCTCTCAAACAAATATTGATGCATTTTAATCAAGTCAAAGGAAATAACTCTTAAAATGTTCTATTAAAAGTAGTCAAATTCGAACATTGTCAAGATCTTATCAATTCCAATGATCATACCAAGTCTCATTAAAATCAGATGAAAATTGTAGCTTCTATTGCTCTCACATACAATTTTTAGTACATTTTAACTAATTTATATAATTACATTTAAATCAGATAAAAACTGTAGTCTCTTTGGTGTTCACAAAAATATTTTTGAGGCCTTTTTCCTATGTCACGGGCAATAACTTCGAAGTCGTTATTCTGATTATGACAAATTTCGAACTTGACCAAAATTTCATCAATTTATAAATGGATATTAAGCTTCATCAAGATCGGCTAAAAATTGTAGCCTGTGTGGTGCATAAAAGCCAAATTTAACGAGTTTTTACTAAGTCAAGAGCAATAACTCTGAAACTGTTTATCCAATTATTACCAATTTTGAACTTGACGTAGATCTTATCAATATAGTTACACCAAGATCAGATAAAAGCTGTAGCTTTTACTATGCATACAAGAAATGTATGGCAATACACGTCCACAACAATTGTCAAATTAGAACTTGACCAAGACCTCTTCATAATAAAAAATTGCATTAAAATCATATGAAAGCTGTAGTCTCTATTGTGTTCACAAACAAATTTTGACACGTTTTTCCTAAGTCGGGGCAAAAACATTCATCAATGTTGACCGAGATCTCATCAATATAAATGATCACAAAAAGTTTCATTAAAATCAGATAAAAACTGATGTCTATAATGTGTTTACAAGAATTGTTGACAGACTTACAGACAGGGATAATAACACAATATATGCACCTATCAATATGGGCATTTAACAATGTATAGACCTACCTGCCATCTAAAATATCCATCAATGGGCGAAGTATCATATCTGATTCTTGTTGTATAGTTGTACGCTGACTAGGTTGTGATAAACTCACTTGTCCAGCTCTTTTCACTTTACACAGTAACTGCCCCAACTCAGTCATACTCTGTTGTATTTGAGGCTGCAAACTGAAAAACAATTATTTCATTTCACAACCTATGAAGGCATAAATTGTTCAAATGTTATTATCATACAGCCATTTTAGCCAGGTGAAGGGAAACAGATTTAATGTCGAGGTTGTAATCAAGAAATCTGATATTTCTTTAAAGTCAAAAGACAAATAACCCTAAAACATTTATTGACAATTCATACTAATGTAAAGTTCATTCAAGATCTCATTGATTCAACTTGATGTGATTTACACATCGTCATGATAAATTTAAATTTTGGATATCATAGGAAATATTGGAGTTGCAAAAGGGGTCATTTTGACTCACAAAGTGCCATTTGATACTGCTTAAATTGAACCCTGTGCCATTGTAATATAATATAATGCCTGACAAAAAATAGTTTGCTTGTTATAGAATTTACATGTTCTAACTTACCTTTTGGCAAATATTGTACTTAAATCATCCAAAACACTGTTTAATTTCTGTTGTAACTCTTTCAATATTTCTGCTGCATCGGAATCAAGCTATGAAAAGAGATTTAATACAAAATTGTAAATCTTGGAATATGCCCAAATATCAGCAAACTCCAAAAAGTTTTGAAGCCAGTTTTTCAATTAAAACCAAAAACAATTTCAAGCACCCTTAAATTGATATATCAAAACCTTAAAACTGTCAAACTTTAGTCCCCAGTTAAAACTTTTTCCAATGGTACATTTATATAGCACTAAACTCCATACAAAAGTGTGCTCATGACCCTCACGGAGATCATCCTAGTCTCAGTAGCTTTTGTCTCATATAAAAATTTTCCATTGTGTCATTTAAGATAACTTTTGATATAGAGCCAATACAAATAGTAATTAGCATTGGTCTAAAAGGGTTAACCACAATTCCATGACAGCTTTATACATTTGAGAATATGTCTCTATCTCATCTCTACTTGCAAACTGAATAAGGTTACAAGCCAAGATCTTGACATATAAACCTATGGCAGCAAATCCCTTTGATGTTGCAGGTTAATTCAAATTCAAATTCATAACTCAAGACAGTTCTTTTCTAAGGTAAAAGTTTAACATTTGAGGGACAGGTTTTACTTTAGAGGGACAAGTTTAAGAAAGATTATCTAAAACTTTCCACTGATCAACATTAAGATAAAACCTACATCATACATATTTTTATAAAGTGCTTTTAAAATCAAAAACTAAATCATTATAATGTAATTATATAATTGATTTGTATTATTCAATATTATATTTAGAATGTTACAACTAATTCTGATTATTCCTTGTACTTTTACACAACATAACATGGTAGATAAGGCCTCGATTTCAGGTATTCTACAGCCCAGTTTTCTCACTAAAACTTGTCTTATATTATTGTCCCACACTTAAATATTTTTTTAAGTTTCAATAGGGTTTATCCTAGAGTAATAATAATCTTTTTCACCAATTTTTGTCTAATTCTGTACAAAGTTAATAGAAATGTATAGACAGACAGCAGCAAGGAAAACAACTAATCATTAAGTGTACAATATTTCAAATTTAATTGATTTTATTTCAATGGCTAAAACTTACTTTTTCTCCACCCATTGACTCAAAGACTTTTTCTAATTGAACTCGTAATTGCTGGATATTATTCATTAATATACAAGCCTGAAATGAGTAAATAAGGATATGCAGAAATCATCTAATACTTGGATGATCAGTTCATAATGTATCAGTTGAAACTGTTTTAGTAAGGAATAGTTGAAAATTAACAATGTAAACATAATTAATAATATAAATATGTAAGACATGAAAGATATACCAATAAACAAATTCACATGACATAGGTCAATAGTAGCTCTTCCAGTGTTGTCAGCTGAACTCATTTCTATTTCTGAGCTATGCCAGTTTTTGTTTTTAACAGTTTACATTCAAAAATATTTCCCAACAAACCATGGCATTAAATATAATATCATATTCAAGAGGGTTACAAATGATCTTCTACATATTCAGGCTGTAACTCTAGGGGTATTACCAGCCATGACACTAAACAAAATATTTTTATAATGTAGTAACTCACCACTTTTTGTCTACTGGTGTACTTATCAAAATCTCTCCTAACTATATCAGCATACGCCAATAATACTTTATTGACAGTCTGTATAATTAGATAAAAAAGAATTATTTAATGTTTGCTTAACACATAAACAGCAGTTATAAAAGATCTTAAAAAATCAAGCTGTTGACCAAAAAATTACGCCCTATAGCCTACCACCCACTTTGAAAAAATGAAAAAAAAACAATTATATAAATTTTCAGGTTCAAAATTGAGGATCCTTTCTACCAGTTGGTCCTTTGGCCTTAGATTGGCCAAGCGACAAACTTTTACATAGTTTCATGAAAAATTGGTTGTACCTCAAGATTCTTTTGGTGCCACAAACTGTGTAACATTTTTTTGTATCATATATCTACATACATATATATATATCAAAGTCTGTGGCAAATCAGTACATAAATAGAAAGAGCTATAGCACTTTAAATATGAAAGATAACAGTTGTTGATATTCAGAAACAGCTTTATGTCTATTTATACAAATAACAAAGTTCAGTATCAAAACTGTTAATTTTACAGTGTATAACAATAATAATAATTGTGAATGGAAGGACTGACACTGGTGCAGGTAATAATATTGCCACAACATACAATGATCATATATATATATCGAATTATATTTTAGAACCTACCTTTGCAAATCTTTTAATGTATCTTTTAACAATTTCAGGATCAGGGCATTCTAGTTTTCTAATGACATCAAAACACTGGTTTAACTGTGTAAAAACATCTACCACAGATGTTGAAAACAGAGCATGCTCAGATATTTTCTGAAACTAAAGCAAAACTTACAGTAAAAAATGTGTTTCCACACAATGCACGGTTAACCTATATTGCACAGAGCTCTAAGCAGAATGTCACTTTTAAAGGGAATGTAAACAAGGTTTCTAAATTTTTAATGTGTATGAGACACTTATAGCATCATTTTGCACCATTTCAATTTTCATTCAGATGTAACTTACATCCACTGGCAGCTATATTTGATTTAAAATATTTGGATGAATGGCAGCCATGAACATTAAAATTGAACTAGGACAATAACTCAAATCAAATATTAGATTTTTTTTTCTTTTTTCAAGGGTTTTTCCTTGGGTGATAATAAACATTTTCACAAAATTTTGCTGAAGTCTTTCAGATTTGTAACTCCTCCAAAATTACTAATTGAACAATGGACAAAAATTAATATTAAATATGTACCAATTTTTAAAAAAAATATTGTAGGGTTCATCCTTGGGTGATAATTAACAATTTTGCAAAGTTTTGTCAAAATCTGTGAAGAATTGTGCTTTCTATGGTTGATGATGGATGTATGGAAGACTGAGGGATAAACATGCTCCTCATTTTAAAAATTGAATCCTTCAAAGTAACATATACCATGCATTTCATCACAATTGATCATCAGCAAAATAAATAGACATCATCCTTACTTTGTATCAATATTGTATACAAACAGGGTGTGACCATGACATACTTTCAAACAAATATGTTGGCCAATAAAAAGTTTTCATATTCTTAAACATTTTCAGATCTGTTATAACAAGACAGAGTTATAAAATAGTCCTCTGAATTGATCAGCACAATAGAAATAATTGTAAACATACTCCATCTTTTCTATCTCTATCATAAGCACCATGTAAATATTCCATAGACACATCATCATTCTCATTTAACCATTGCATAACAAATGGTTCAAACCATCTATAAATACAAAAATTTCTTGAATTTTTATTATGTTTCAACCATTGAAACTACTTTTGTGCGAAAAGATGTCTTAAATGTCTTTAATTATGAGGTCTTGGCTTTGATACTTTATAAATTTGAAAAGAGTCAATGTTTTTCCTGGACATCGGACATAAGAAACGGTAACATTTTTGACGTCAAGATTTTTCATAAAGTATCAAAGCTATGATTATAATATTTTGACCTCATATTATTGGGATATTTAACATCTTTTCATCATTATCTGTCATATACAGAAAATGACATATATCAAAATAGGTTTTTTGTTTAGGAATTATGCAATTTTCGTATATTTCTTCCAAAGGCATTTATTTAAGATCCAAACCAACCAAAACTGTCCCTTTAATGTTTACTTACTGTGGATATTCTGGAATGGATCCTTTATATTGAGGCACATTGGCAACATAATTATTACACAACCATTTCACTTTAAAATGAAGATTCATATATTCTGAACTCTTACAAGTTCTTTCTTTTTCATGATCTGAAAAAATTATGTGTTAAATAAATATTTTTCAGTGGTTAGAATGAGGTCCAATTAACCAAGGACATGGTCCTGTCTTACAATACAATGAATGACATGAAAAAATATATAGAATAAAAAATGTACACAATATTTTGATGTACAATTTGTTTAAAAATACAAGTCAATTACATGTGTATTAGACAGACAGATCAAAAATACATGTTACAAAATACTATCAATGTACAGTTTGTTAGAAAATACATATCGAACAAGTTCATGTGTATGGGATGGACAATTTATGTTAAAATGATCAAGTACATGATCATAAGATGTACAGACACTAAAATACAAAAATATTTGTATAAAAAAAATGAAAAAAATATAAGCCAGAAGGAGATCAGTGCAGGTGCTGCGAGCAGACTTTCAATTTATCATTTATCATCTCATGTTCTTATTTTTGTATGGAGTGGGAGGTAGGATTTATCCATGCTCGACATGTTTACTCATCCTCTGATATTAAAGTTGTCATGAAAACAAAACAAGCCAATTTTTTTTTCCAATAAACTTTTCGCTTTATCAGAGTCATGCTATAGTAATATAACAAAATATAATATTATAATATTATGACCTTCAGTGGGCAATATAACATTACATCTTACCCCTGTAGTGGGCAGGGTCAGATTTGTCTGGCTTTTTATAACTTTGAACTTATACCTAATAAAATAAAGCAATCATACACATACCTTTTAAAGCCATACACAAGTCTTGGGAGAATAAACTCCAAATGATAGAGGCACTGACTTGTCCTACATTTAACTCCTGAGGGAATCTTCAAAAAAAAGGAGAAAAAAGCAGTTGATCAATGCCCATTACAAAATCAAAATGTAGTTTTTCATTCACATGTCAATGTTAAAATATCGACTCAAGGCCAATAACTCAAAATTGTTAAAATAGAACTTATTTGATCTCATCAGTATACTTAGCTATACTTAAAGCTAATATTACATGTACTATAGAGTTTATATAATATATGCTGTTGAGGATGTAATGAGCTTTATATTGGCTGTAAAAACAATTTGAGGTACAGGATGACCACTAATTACAGATCTGGGTTCCCAAAACAAGAATGATCATATCAATGTCTGTCATTTTTTCTACAAAATGTTCAGCCACAACAGCTCAATTATTGGAATTAATGAGACATATATCATTGAGAAACTAAAGCCCAAATTTAATTGATTGATTTTTTGAAATCTTTCAGATTGTAAAAATTGTTTGTTATTTCTTCAATCTATTATTATAAATGTATCATAACTTATCTCCCGAAGAAAATATCATGACGTCATATCGTTGTTTATTGTATTGTTACTATGCCTTGAAAATATGAATTGAAACATGTTGACAGAAACTATCTTGAAAGATGTTATTTATCAACCTTACCTATATAGTATTAAGTTAGCTTGTCTGACTTGATTAGTAATTAATTAGTATTATATATATTAAGTTCAAGAATTACACCTATAAGATTTCAAAAATAGTCCTCAAAATATATCTTTCTAACAACTTTCAAATAATGTGTTTTTTTGTTGTTGTTTTTTTTTTTTAACTATCATGGATTCCAGTGAATATAATTTTTTATTGTTAGTTTACATATAAATATGAATTGATCATTGATACATACATATGTAATGGTTTTAGATAAAATGTTTTGCAATTATCTTCAATCAATTCAATTTTCAAAACTGTTCCTTCATCAATGAAAGAAATCATATTATAAAGAAATTCAGTGATGGAAAATTAAAATAATCTTTAATGTCATGTCTTAAGCATAAAATAACTCAATTAAATTGTTGTGTAGAATATTTTGGACATTTTAAACATTTTACTCTTGAATTTCTCTGGACAAATCCTTTTCACTGTAAATAATGTGCAACAGAAACAAAATGGCATAATGCAGACACCATAATATTCAGTGATAATATAGCATATTCCACAATACTAACTAATTCAGGCCTACATGTAAACATTAGTTACTTTGTACAATATTTCATTTTGAAATTAATCAATATATATATTTGTATGAAATTAGTGATTTTATTATATATAATATATTTTAGTTTATTCAAGTTTATGCACTGTAAATAATAGATATATCAAAACTATACTATGAAAAATACTGCAACAAGAATTTTGTTTAACTTATTAATATGGTCACATGATCATAAGCCATGTTTTTGATCATTTGTAAACTTTTGGATTATTTTAATGGAAAACATTGTTTCTTGTAAGATGCCGCAATTCTAGGACATATAAAATTAATACCTGACTATCATACAGTCATATAAAGCCCCCTTTTTGATATATGTTGTCATAACCCTTTCTTTACCCATATTTATGTATTGATGATTCAATATCAAGAATTTATTAACGTGGAATATGGAAATACCCTAATTTTAAGGATCAATATTATTACATTATACATATTTATTAAAATTCACACTGTTCAAAATTATAAAATACTCTGAACCTAAGCAACACCGATATTGAGACATTATCATATGGGGAAAGATCTTCCATATAAGCACCTTTCGCTTTTCTAATAAAAGAAAAAACTCACACTTGACTTGAAAATTGATTATAGGTACTCACTGATTTAATACTGATGTGTAGTTATTTTTATCCTCATCTATGACAGATACTAATAAATCTATAAGTTTATGCCAAAAATCTAAACTATGAGATCCACTTTCTTCCCCTTCATTTTGTTCATTAGGATCAGTTTGAAATTCACGCTGATATAGTTCATAACAATTATCAAAGAGAAATTTATATGTTGATTTAACACATGCAACAACACAGTCTTTCACAACGGTACCAGCTCTTGGTGGACTTGTTAATTCTTGGACCTAAAAACATAAAGTTTAGCAGGAGTATAAAAGATTTAAATGTCAACATTAAATGAAACATTAACTTAGTGAAAGTAGTCATTTTATTTTCTACCAAATATGAGGCACTGCAAATAAACCAGTATATCCTAGTGGTAGTTTATGAAGACTGAAGCTGAGCCAATTAAAGATAAAAAAAGTATCATGATAATTCTCATTAGCAATTCAAAATTGATTTTTCAAAACTAAAATTCCATTTTACATTATTATGTGAAAATAATGGGATTTTTTATGGCACATAATGATGTAAATATATTTTTGTTATTTCTAGTCAACATACTCTACAAATCACTACACAATATTTACCTTCATTCTAAAGAATGTAATGCTGGTTAGTAAATCTACAGTAGATTTGAGATCTTGAAGGCGGGCAGGGTTAGAGGCTTGGAAATTATTCTACAAATATAAAAAACAACCATTTACATTTTCTTTTTTTGTATATTTCTTGGGACTCTATGTGGACCAATATGGACCACTTTGCATAACATTCCTTTAATGTATCAATGAAATATTGTTTATTTAAAAAAAGATATATAAATATCATTTCTGTATCCTTCTACACTTGATACAATAATAAAATATTTTCACTGTTAAAATAGTGCTCATTACAACAATTGAAGTGCAATATAGAAATATTTTTAAACTAAAACTTGAATGCGTTTTTTAAGCACAAGGGCAATAACTCATAGTAAATATTTTTCAATTCGTCTGATTTTCAATAGGGTTTTTCATTGGGTGATTACAAATACTCATATCAAGTTTTGTCAAAATCTGTCAATCATTATGCCTTCTACAATGTTTTCCAGCTATAAACTGAGATCGTTTTCAAGTAAAAGGGCAATAACTCCTACTTATTATTTTTCGATTTTTTGATTTTGAATTGGGTTCATCTTTGGGTGAAAATCCTCCTGGGGAAATTACAACCAATCATACCAAGTTTCCTTGAAATCAGTCAAGAATTGCGTCTTCTAGAGTGTTTACGGACGGACCAACTGATGGGCGGACATCGGTGACGCCTATATACGAAAAATGACCTGAAATATACTCACCCGATACATGGACAGATCTATTCGTAATGAATTGTGCAGTTGATCAAGGAGTTTGATGAATTTTTCTTTCTGAAAAACAATCATACCTTTCCTTACACAAATAACACTTAGGCAACTTATTTTTACCTTAAAGATTTTGACAGAAGTGGGCCTATTTCTTCTTGTGTTGTTACTGAATTTTCACAAAGAGTACTTGATCTTACATCAAAGAAATTCCAAGATATATACAGTCATTATCAGTGTCAGACAAAGTAGGAAACAACATATTATATTGACATCTTGCTTCTTGGACATCAGAGACATCAAATTCATCATGTATGTCTCATGTTATGTCATTTCTTTGGCAGTACATTTCTTTTAATTTTTTTCATTACCTTGATGTCAGATTTAGATCTCAAAGAGTGTACATGTTAAAATGTCTGCTTAGTTCACAGACTGATAAAATATCTGTACTTACTTCAACATACTAGATTCCTTTCATTTAATATAAACATTTCAATCATGGAAAGGACTAAGAAATAAAACTTACTCCAAAATTGGATGCAGCAAACCTATCACTGGCTGATACAGCTGTGGTTATGGTTGTATGTGCATAGAATGCATTTATGTTTGCTAAAAGAGTACTCATTACAGCTGGAACACCAGGACACATATACTTTGTTGACAAACAGGAAAAATGTCTACAAACAAAAAAAATTCTCAAAAATCCATTTTCCTTGAAACTTAATTATATAAATGAGCAGTTAAAGCCATACAACAACATTATTACAACTTCATTGTCAGCATATTACTTGATGATCAACAAATATAAAAGTATTTGGAGAACTTCCATCAAACCATGTCGGCCAATAGGTATGGTATTCTACGTCATATTTGAAATTCAAAATTAATTATTTCATCTCAATAAACCCTGGAACTTCAGGTTAGCAAGCTAGTGTTTCAAACTGCGTGCTCAAAGAGACAAATGGTCGTCTGAACGGACAATAAAAAAACAGAATACACTTCACACATCAACTTACGTCATAGCTTGATAAATAGACTCTATACCATATCTCATAGCAAACTCATCTACTATTTCTTGTGAAGGTTCATCATAGTAAACCTTCCACGCTTCATCCTATAACAATTTGTACAGAAATTACAATTTCAAGTCAAGACAACAGAGGTTTATAGACTAATAATGAAAAAAATTCTGTTTTCTACCCTACATTGTACCTCCAGCACTAATCAGTGAGAAAATAATTCAATGTTCAATTCAATTCATTTGGCTAGTACAAGAAAAGATGAACACAGTTGAGCATGTTCTGTTTACTCAGACATTGGATTTGATTTTCAAGCTCCAGAAGTTATAAATTCAAGATAAGAAAGAGAAAGTGAATGCTTGTCCTTTAGCCATTTTTGCCAACATAAAAAAGTAATTATTTGGTATTTTGATGTATAGTTATACAGTCAACCAGACAGGATTTCAACAATACCATGAGAGGATGAAATAGGTGAGTTATTATTTCTAGTTTAATATACAGAATAAAGGATAGTTTGAATAATGTTAAATAAAGGATCTAAAACGAATTCAGTGCTTTTTCCTTAATTCCTTGCACTTTTTCTATGTATTTCCTTCAATTGAGGTCAACATTTTAACACAACTGTCCAGGAGCTAAACAGAAAAGGTCTTGGTTAACACATTTATGTAATTACTAAATTGAAACTTATAGTCAAATTTATGTTATTTGGAGCACTTTCATGCCCTTTACCTTCCATTTAAATTGAGTTGTCAACATCAAAGAATGGCATGTTGTTTGTTTACACGGCGTGTAGTTATTAACCTGTGCTATGATTTTATATCATTTTTATGAACCTGTATTTTGAATCTGAGATCAGTACTGTTTTGCGATACGTGTATTTATGTATCAGGATATAAAAAATGTTAATATTAGCAAATTCCATTCCTACAAGCCTCCATATATAAATAACAAGATATGATTGACTGTGGAGTGAAAATGAGTTTGATACAAAAGAACAACAGAGAGAAGACGATATTTTCTAGGCTATGTAGAAAGGAAGAGAATTACAACAATGATTGCTGAAATAAGATAATTATTTTCTCTAAATTAATTCAAATTCCACAGCACTTTATAACTTCGACACCTTTTTTGCACATTCCAAAAAACTTAAACAATCAGCTCCTTTTATGTAAGAAGTCACCTTATCTCACTATTGAGTTTGACAACAATGTAGACAGAAGTTGGAAGTTAGACAGAAGGGTTCACTTGTGGGAAAAGTTTACTAGCACAATGTTAATAGCAAAAGCCAGAAGGAAATAGCAGAAAAGGATATAGTGGTCTAAATGATAACAACTTTATTCCAGGTAACCATAATGATTTTTTAAACTTTGAATCCAACATCCAGCTGAGTACTTAATAGAACATACCAATAGTCTTCATATTTCTGGGTATAAGTATACAAAATGCTGGTATTATCAATTCATTAGTTA
This sequence comes from Lottia gigantea, assembly GCF_000327385.1. NCBI lineage: Eukaryota > Metazoa > Mollusca > Gastropoda > Lottiidae > Lottia > Lottia gigantea. Next base: position 2,202,529 of record NW_008707617.1, on the reverse strand, counting down.
AGAAGTTTTACTGTCTTTACTTTCCCTTTTATTTTTTTCTTGATTGCTGTCATACTGGAAGTTGGATTTGCATTTGTAATACATGTAGCTTGAGTAGAGCTAAACTGATACAACGAAGAATTAGACCACCATATTATTCCCACTTATTAAAACAGAATTTTCATGTGCAGAAAGTCTTCTGATCTGTTCAAAATAAAGCTTTATCAATATAGTGTCAATTAACTTGAATTCAAACCACAATAACACAATGTCTCCATGATGAAATGATAAGAAAAACTGGCTAAGATTGAGAGTTCACAACTCCGAGACATAAAGAAGTCAACTTTCTCTCATAGGTTCAACTTCAAATAAACATTCAACAAAACTGATTGAAAATAAGAACCTCAAGTTTGCTGTGTTACTATAAAAATTGACATATTGGTATAAAAATAATTAAATATTGAATTCAACATTATTATGAACAGATAAGAAGTAAGTAGAAAAAGAGGCATGCTGCCAGTGCATGCAATATACATACAAATCTTTTATCTACCCCTTTAGTATCAGGTAACTTTACTTCTCCTCCAGCTTGTTCACACAAATAATGAAATAAATTCTGAAAAGAAAATAAAAAATATTCAGATTGGATTAATAAGATGGTTTGCTACCTTTGCTTCTAGTCAATTGGAAAACATATTACTTTTTTCTTCCAAATTTGCTATCTGAAAAACAAGGGCATTAATATTGAACGTGTCTCATAGAACACAGGCAATAAGACATAGAATGTTTTTTGATTTTGCTTGTATTTTCAGTAAGAATCATATCCCTGTTAATATAAACAATTTCACAAATTTCATTAAAATTCATCAAGAATTGTTGAAGAGACGGACATACATGTGTGATGTTAATATGTCCCACATTTATGTGAGGTATAAAAGTGAAATATTATCTTCTCTTGCAGAAATGATAATTCTTTTTTTTCAACAAACCTCATGAAGGCAGGTATATTGTACATGGTAAGGTGCAACTTTCTCTTCTCCTTTGATCTCAACACTAATATGTAATCTGATAGCACCTGACACAGCTGACTTATCTGTTCTCTTTTCTGTTTGAAAAAAAAAAAAACTTGACAGGAAATACTTTCATCTCAGATCTTATCAATGCATAGATACATAATTCTTATATGATTGACCATCATAAACAACAGTGCCATATATAGCTTAAACTCTATCTGTTGTCATGGAAGAGAAAGTTTAACAAAAAACTACTCTTACCTAAATTATACCACACATCCATTTCACCACTCAAAGTTCTCACTTCAATAATAGTTTGACCAAGAAAATCATCTGATTCCCTTGTCAATTTTTGACGTAATTTCGATTTTAAATCATTATCTTCATCCCTGTTAATTAAGATTTATTCATTGAAAAAATATAGCTTAAAATATATCCCAGATGCGGTCAGGACTCTTTGTATTAGTCATGTCTGACAAGAGCAATGTGTAAGTTTGTTTTAAGTTAATCTGAGCATTATTTATTATTTCATATTAGTCTGTATGCTGGGGTGATTTTTTCGCATGCTAAGTTAAATTTATAACCAAGTATCTACACCAACAAAGAGAAGTTTAATCCTCCATTCTCTGAAATCTTAATATACATACCATACTCGCACTTTTATTCTATCTGAAGAATTATGGCACTCACTGAAATACAAGACATTTTACTTTATGAAAAATAAATCAATGTATTTCATAGTCTGAAATAATTTCAATGGAAAAAACATTATTATTGCTTTGTCATTCATCTTAAATGTTTATTACTAACAGTATTCAGATGTTTTATAGCATTTCTTTATTCAATCCTTAGATTCTACATGCAAACACAATGAATGAAGTGGTTGATTTATGTTAACTTACAAATAAAATTTTTCTGTCCAAACTGGATTTAGATCCTGTGGTACTGTTTTGGTTCTTTTCTTGACTTTTCCTACTTGAACAGTGACATATGGATCACTAGTACCAGTTTTATCTTTTCCTATTAGACCTTGAGCGGATATCACTGTAACCAACAGAAGTCAAATATCAGTGAATAATTTTGAAATATCACATATCAGGAATGCAAAGACTAATATAGTTTGATATCTTGTATATAGAATTCCTAAATCATTTTTAAAAAACATTCAAATTAGCATGAAATGGCAAACAGTTTCTACGAGCACAAGCACTTTACAGATGCATATGCAATAAAGTTCTTATCATGTCTGCATATTCATGAGTGTATCAATTCAAAAGTATTTATCTACTATTACTTCCAATTATTGTCATTATAAAACTTCAACAATAACAGTGTGTATTATGACTGTCACTTTCTCCCTAATAAGGGTAAATATCTTTTTTTTTTCATCTTCATATGTAACAATGAATTTAGAATAAGTCAGTATGAATTACAACCATTTAAAGCTATTTGGGTTATGCACATTCTTCACACGGGAGACTTGTCATGAATTATTGACAGTTATTCAGCAGTTTTGTAATAACAATATTATAACATATGCTACACATACTACTCTGTGATTTAATACTACTTTTAATTCAACATGCCTTTATAAATTGATTTATACATTCTAGAGGTTAAGCAAGTTAATAACTACATTATTAAAGACATGGTGACTGAGTAAAATGAATTAATCATTTCTTGTTAATATTCAAGTTTAATAAATAAAGGTATAAACAACTAAAGTTAGATTGCCAGGCAAGGCAAACATACACCCACACAGCCTCTTTGTTGAATTCTTAGATTCAAAGAGCAACATGAACCATAATGATTAATCTGTCAAGTTTCTATTCAATACTCAGAAAATATTATTGCAAAAGTAATCAACTCCATACTCAAGATATTTTCAATTCCAATGTTAACACCAAGTTTCAAATCAATTTAAAATTGCAGCTTCTATTGTACTTATTTTGTGCAATTTAACTTTTTGTGGGCAATAACTCCAAAACTGTTCACCAATTATCGTTAAATTCCAAAACATTCAACTATCAATATATATATGATCAGACAAAGATTATTCATCGAAAAATCTTTAAATTCAATCTCGCTAAGATATCATCAATATACATGATCACTCCAAATTTTATTTAAATCAGATTAAAACTGTAGTCTCTATAGACCTCACTAAAAACACATTTGACGCATTTCGACTAAGTCAAGGGCAATAACTCAAAAAAGTTCGTTGAAAAATCGTCAAATTTAAAGTTGTCCAAGATATTATCAATATATATGATCACACCAAATTTCATTTAAATAGGATTAAAACTGTAGCCTCTATTGCACTAACAGACAAATTTTGACAAGTCAAGGACAATAACTCAAAAAACTCTCACCAATGTGAGATCACACCAATGTTGACAGATGGACCGATGTAACGGTAATATAGTCTACTTTTCCATGAGGTTTTTGATAAAAGGTTACATATGTGATTACAACAATAGTTACAACTGCCAGGTCCACTATTCATTACAATAACAAAACAAATACATGAATATACACAGAAAAAGACAAGATACACAATATACTAATGTTCACCACAACATCTTTTAACTCTAGGACTTTGTACTTTGGAGAAGTCATACTCTCTCCTAAAATCAAAGTTATAAAACTACAAGCTTACAATAATTATTGTGGTAAGGCTTTATCTTAACTATTATTCCCATTCTATTCTTTAAGACTAATTGTTTGATAAGCTAATACTTTTTCTTGCAGTAACTAATATTGTCAGGCACAACAGTCATTATATAGTGGGTAGGCTGAGGGGTATTTTAAATTCAAGATTTAGTGGAAGCTGTTGATGCCTTACATAAAACACAGTCTAAATCCACTTGCTGTGTTTCTAATCGCAAAGGGGAATCAGACTTAAGGCACTTAATCAATTGGAAAATGAAAATCCAAAACACTACCAAATTTTTCTACTACCACATAAACACATTATTACAACAGCATTCGAAGGAAGTTTGGTATTTGGTACTTCTTTCACTTCAGCCTCTTCAACCTTCATCATTGAAAGGGTAAATCAGGTTGAAAATCCATAGGTATTATGTTAGTCTTTGACTGAATTGAACCCTGGATCTTCAGACAAGCATAGTCAAATTTTGTTCATTATTTGCGTGCCTCTGACCAAGTGTTGGTAATATAATAACAAACAAGAGTAAATAGTCATACAAAATATGGAGAGTAGAGAGTCAAAGAATTATTTAATTTTTATACAATGTCACCTATGTCTGTTGATAAGTTTTTTTTTTAAATATATAACCGAGATATTTTTCATCCCAACACAAACAAATTAAATCAATTGCAAACCAGACTTCTTACAAAATTCTCTATAATTTCAGAAATTATTAAAATATACAAGAAACAACATTCCTTATTGTAATCATCGCCCAGAGAAATAAATTCAACTAAACTCCTATATTTAGTTTTATAGAAGGGTGTCTACAAGATTTTTAAGTCAAATCTTTGTAAAACTCAATACCAACCAAGCATGTATCTAAAAACTAAAATATTAAAAACAATGATCACAGAATATCAATAGACCAGTCTTCATATCTCTCACAATTAGGTCATGTCAAGTCAAAAATTAGGTCATGTCAAGTCAGAAATTAAGTCATGTCAAGTCAGAAATCAGGTCATGTCACGTCAGAAATTAGGTCCAATTAATAATTAACCTTTCAGAATTAGTTAAAAACACCATAGCCCAAATAACATCAGGAATATACCTGTTATGGCTACTTTAGCTGACCATTTAGATGTTCCATCAGAGACAATTTGCATGGCAGCTTTCATATGACCAGCATGCAATGTGGGATCAATTTCAAACATTTTTCTGAAATAAAATATCTATACTACAACACTATACAACATAAAAATTAGTTTAAAAGCAGTAAAAACAGAAAAAATAAATAGTTACATTTACAAACAAGAATGCTGGGCATAAGAATGTATTCTAGTACATTGAATTTTCTTCTGCCCAGTTAGTGGTTATTTTTAGTCTAATTATTTCCAAATATTTTCAAAAACACAAGCGATTGAAAAAAAATCTAGTTCCATTTCCCTATTCTTTTGTTATTTTAAATAACATGCAACTAAGTACACGATGTCTGAAAAAATCATTCCAAAAATAATTTATTAACCTCTATCAAACTGTCTAAAGTCAAAATCTTTAAAATTCATGCAACAAGAGAAAATTGATTTTATAGAAATAAATAGATATAAAACAACACAAAAAAATCATAAAATGCAATAAAAATAATCTACTGTGTTAATGGTCAAGAAATAGAAATATTCAAACAGGAATCATGCTGGATGATACAAATTGTGCTAAAAAAGGATTGGCTGACTGTTCCTACACTCACCAGTTATGGCAATTTTAGCTGACCACTTAGATGTTCCATCTAGAACACTTTGTTTAACTGCCTTCATGTGGCCTGAATGGGATTTCCTATCCACACTAAACACTTGCCTAATAGAATGAGATTAAGAGAGTTGTATAGATTTTTTTTATTTCAGCTTCCCTTTTCTAACACTGAATATTTTACATGACACCGTTGCTTTCTTCAATACTAAATATATATGAAACCATTTCCCCAACACTGATAAATAATTAGCTATTAATTAAGAATTGAACATCTATAAATATACACCCACTTTTCCACAGTAAAATAATTGTGTTGAGTTCCATGTATAAAATAACTCAAATGACTACAAATCACTTAAAATTCATGAGCTGTAACTTTTTAAATATTCAAGGTCTCAAACTGCCCAAAAATTCACCTGATCATCAATTTGTTTGGAAAATAGCAATATGTGCAGAGGTTGGTCTTGATCTTATCAGGAAGAGGATTTCTCTCATGTTACCCCCATCCCCTTAAACAAGGAATTTAAGTTGCTGAATTAGCAGTTTTAGCTATTAAGCTCTAATTGAGATGTGTATATCCAATGATAGATATTGCATAATATAATGATTTCATGTAGTCGTAAATACCAAACAAACTCTACCTGATTAATTCAAATATTTCTGGTTTATTTTTCTCTCTAATTTTCATTCTCTCCTTCATGTCCATAATAATTGTGTGTGTTTTATCACCTTCCCCATGTTTAGAAGACTTTTCTGCTGCCCCTATTGAAATAATAAAATATAACGGTAGAATGCATGGAGAGAAAAATTATTAAACGAACAGTCCTTTGATAGAATGATGTGCCCACAAAGCTACAAATTTCATGCCAGCTTTTACATTTTCTACATACATCTTATGTTCGGTGGCACAGCCAAGGAGAGTGGAGGATTCAACCTAACCACTTATAAACCAAGCCACTGGAATATGACTGTTTAGACTGTATTTAGTTAACTCACTGAGCAATTGCGGCTCCCAAGATGAAAGGGTAGGTAGAAGAGTGATTGATATTTATGAATTAAAGAGTAAATAAATGAATTGTTTTTGTTAAAAATTTAATTCCTGATCAAAAGTGATTACTGATTTTCAATTATACATCATCCTCTTTCAATTGTTTATTATTTGTTGCAAGTCATTCTAATGAGAGTGTATATCACATTTTATAATCAATGTATAAGGATGTAGCATTTTACTAGATATATTGAAAAAAAAACTACAATCAAATATCAATCAAAATATTTGGTATAATTTCATTTGGATATTTCTATTTTAAAAGTCTTGTGTATGATGGTGAAAATCTAATATTAATTCAAGATGATATATAACATTATAAATGGTATAGTAAAAATAGTTCCCCGAAACCTAATACTGAAAAATCATACAATTTTGAAATAAAATGAGGTCTTGTGCCACGCAAAATGTAGTTGTTGTTTCTATTGGTATCTGTTGGATTCGTTTTACATTGCCAACATAACAGATATATTTGAACCACATAATGTAATACAGTATATACCACAACTCACTTTGTAAGCAGTCAGCATTGAGCAAATCTTTACACTTTTCATGACATTTAACTCCACATTCTGTACACCTGACACCCTGTCTAGCCAGACCCCATAACAAACCTTCACACTCAAAACAATAGGTTGGTGATGTGGCAGACCAAACAACAAAATTATGAGGTCTGGTACTTGATATTGGGTAGATTAATGCTTGTAGGGTTTTCTTATATACATGCATTTTCTGAAAGATAATAAATGTTTTTAAAGAACAGTTCTAAAAGTATGGTAAACAATAAAAACCTAGCATACAATTTTTCAGTATTCTAGACATTGAATTTTGTTTCAGGAACCAATTATATGTTGTATAATTAATGGTGTCCATATTTTAATATCATTCCTGAACATCACTATATTTTGTATTTCAACATTCTTTTTGACCAAACCACATTTCTTGACAAAAAAATCTTTCCAATGAAAGTTCATCAGAATTGACATTTAGAAAAAAATATTATGTCAAAATCTAAAAAATCTATGTAATCATATTCAAGGTCAAAAATGATTTTACCAGGCCATAGGAGTTTCCCCATCCTTAATTATGCCAATCTTTGACCAAGATTTTTGATTAACAGAATTGTCTTGCCTGTATGGATTTTTATTATCTCATTTGTATTTGTATTATTTACAAAAATTATTGTAACAGTCATAAACATTGATAATTCTAGATAATATTTATAAAACTGATTCTACATATTTCTTTCATGTAAAGTTTTAATAAGGCAGTTTGGAAAATGAAGTTTTTTTGCATATTATTAATGACTTACTAGCTCTTCATCATTTAAAGACTGTCTTGCTACCATGGCTGATGGCACTCCAGCATTTCGTTTGGCTGCCATGCTCTGAAATACAATACATTTGTTTAAATATAAGTTAAAATAAATAAAGAAAAAAATATTTGTTAAACTGTTAAAAATTAGTACACGTATATTGTTAATAAAATATTACAGATGGATAAAAATAAATTTCTACCATGTCATTCTGTATGTACAATTGATATTAATTTCTTATCTAAAAACATACAGACATACATAGAATCATACCATGATGTGAATAAACATGGGCTAAACATTTTGGTCAATTAGAAATTTAAAAGAAAAGTAAATTTCATGCAAAATTACTATACAACATAAAAGAGACAAGTTGTACTACAGATTGTTTCATGAACAAAATTTTGACATATTTGTAAAGCTTCTTGAAAATCAAGAACATTTTCTTTTGACTTGTGTACTCACAAATAATCAAAATCATGTTCACAATCTGTCTTTCCTCCAATAGTAGAATTTCTTTTATTCAAGTAAATTATTGAGCAGATCATCCACCTACTTGATGCTCTTGATATCTTATTTCTAATTTTCATCTAAATCATATTTTCATATCACATTTATTTTGTTAAAAGCATTAGGTACGTAGATGATAGATTTGTACAAGGATGTGCAGAAAGAAAACTTATAATAGTTACATGAAGAGATAAAAAAAATACATCTTTATATAAGTTAAATAGTACATTTACATGTTTTCGACTGACAAAACAGTTTGCATTTCTTTTGAAAGTATATCTATAAGATGACTGGCCAGACATGGTAACTGACAGCTGTCAGAAAAGATACAAGTAGTTTTGACAACTTAAACTTCATATTGAATCATTATGTTGTTCAAAAACTTTGAATGTTTTTTTATCCTAACAATTTACAATTAAAGTTCCTCAAAATCTTATAAAATCAATATAGTCAATACAAAAACATAAAATCAAAATCACACTGCTTTCAATCATCAACACTGCAGTCACTGTAGTGTTCATTGATCAAATTTGAACATGGAGGAGATATCAAGATTATAAGTGTGGCAAATCAAATTAAAAAAATTAAAAATGACACCTTTTTATATTGAGTTGCTTTCTGAGGTTGTTAGAGGAATAACTTGTTAATTTTGACAGATGCCTATAAAAATGTATTCCCTAGATCACAGATCACTCATTGAGATGATCATCTATATTTCTTCATTCTATTTAATTCTTGTTGAAACCAAAATTAATGTTATCACATGAATAAGATGACAAATTCAAAACTATGAGAAATTGATCCATATCTTAAACTAGTTTGGCTAATCGAAAAAGGTCAAGGATGTTGATAGTTTGAAATGTCATGAAAAATCATGATCAATATGTTCTTGTGCAAAAATAGTTTCAGATCAAAATGGATAATATATTTTACCAAAAGAGTCCAATGATACAATGTAGGGGAATATATTGAACCTGAAAATCTTCTACATTGTGATACATCATCCTGTTTTACATGCTTATATAATATTCATAATTACATGCAATGTTGTTTTTCTGTATGTACTAGCCTATATATATCTATAACTAATTAAACAATATGTGCCAGAAATAAAGTCACAGACAACATATACTGACATGTACTACAAAAACTAAAAAACTGACTGAAAATTATACTAAGTTTTACCTTTAACACCTGCAATATGATAAATAAAGGAAGAAGAACATTAATATTGATATTCAGGTAGCTGTTTAGATGTAACAGGATTGGAGAATAACCTGCATAATATTTTAGTATACCCTAATACTCAAGATAGCTTGCCAGTGATGGTAATACATGCCCACTATCAGCTTTGATTTTAAATAAAAAATATTTATGCAGTACAGTAACAATTACCTGTAGGCACTACTCAACTTTCAGTAATACACTTATATCAAACTTTTTAGGGTTATAATGAACAATATTACCATTCTTATGTCAAAATCCAGCCAGAATGATGCCTTTTAGTGTTTACAGGCTACATAATTGAATGCATATTCAAAAACAAGGGCCATAACTCATAAACTATTTCTTTTCACTTCAAATCAGGTTTATTTACGGGTGATAATAAACAAATTCATCGTCATCATGAACAAGGGCATTAACTTTTTACTTTTTTTTTCAATAGGGTTCATTCTTGAACCAATAATGAACAATTTCACCAAAGTTTGGTCAAAATCTGCCATGAATGTGTCTTCTAGAGTGTTTAAAAGCTAAAATTGAATGAGTTTTTTAGAACAAGGACAATAATAAAATTCTAATTTTTGTTTTTCTTCTGATTTACAATACGTTTCATCCTAAGATGATTGCAAACATTCAAACCAAGTTTCATTAAAATCCATCAAGAATTGTGTCTTCTGGAGTGAGACACCAATATACGCTCCACATTTCAGTCCATTTCTTACATTGATTATGTTGGACCACTTTTATGTGATGTACTGAACATGCATCCTAACTTCATGTGCAGAATAACTGTAGTCCAGCTTGTGTGTCTAAATTTTTAACATATTCAGATATTAACAGAATTATGTAAATGAAGAAACAGAAAATAGGCATAACCCTGTTCCCCAATCCCTTTAATATTGTTTATAAAAAAAAAAAAAAAAAAAAATCCAAACTTCCCAGTTACAATAAAATGATCGCATGGTAAATTGGTCAAAATCTTAATTGGTGAACAATTTTATTTAACAGAATTATGATTTGTTAACTAATAATTTAAAATAAGCTTTTCTATTAGGTTCAAATTCAAAATATAGTTTTGATTACATTTTCTTATAACAGTCATTGTAAAAAAAAGGAGTAATAGTCAATCACGATGTCAATGTTAAAAACTTCATCAAACTTGATATGAAGATCTTCTTTGAATTGAGATCATTCCAGAATTATTCTTACCAATCCTAGCTGAGTTAACTAGAACATTTAGGAACATTTATTGAAACCGCCAAAACTGTTATTTATTTGTCATAACCATCAGATCAAAGTGATTTTACATTTGATTATCAAGTTAAAGGAATATCAACTCTTAGGGTGAAAAAATGAATAAATATATATATATTCATCAACAGAATATCAAACAGCATACTCTGTATAATCCGATGTATATTGGGAACATAAAACAATGACAGATTAGCCAGTGTGTCAGAGTATGCGAAGCTCAAAAAAGTTTGAACATGTTCTACATGTTACATGTACTATTTATAGCTTATAGGGTTCAGAAAGCAATTTATTGTTGCTCAAACTGACCAAATTTCTAATAAATCTATAAAACTTTTTTTTGAACGTTTTTTAATAATCATTTAGTTATATGGAATATTACAATATAGAGGGATTCTGTTTTAAGTCCACTGATGAATTTTTATTCTTATTGGCAAATTTGGAACCTTCAAATTTTAAGATTCATTAGCATTTAGTATCATTTACAGGAATAATGGTCTTAGTGATTTAAGCAGTTTTTAACACAATTTTAATCTCACAGAACAGTGGTCTTCTTTTGATTCTATGACTTGATTAGTGGAGAAGGATGTCCATATCTAACTCATACCGCCAAGCCACCAAAGTCCAATGAAATTCTAAAGACTGACTATAAAAAAACAATGGCTCCATTTTTTGACCAATCATACCTTACTGTCAGAAACCGGAATTTTCTAGCTAAGACAATCAGAAATAGTGTCCATAGCTCATCATCGAAATTTGAGCCTTTAAATCCATGTGTGTCCAGAATTATACGGGTTTGAAAGTTAAAAAGACAAGTCTTTTTTTGAGACACTGTCATATATAGAAAACACATCTATAGAAATTGGAAAAAAAATTCCTACTTTGAGATAGTTTTGAATGAATTATGCAATTTTCATACATTTCTCATACTTCTGAAGACTATTTACATATATTCAACACTCGAAACCCCCAAAAATGGCATATCTGTCCCTTTAAATGCCTTTTGTCAAAATGAGAAATATTTAGAAACAAATGTTATAAAGTAAAAGCATTATCAAAATCTGAAAAAAGATACTCACCAACTCACTAACAAGTGGAATAGATTTCCGTCGCAGCTTGACTTCAGGCATACTGTCTATACTGGTGTAAAAAGGGTTGTGTTCTGGTGGCCTGGAAGCAGAATTAAAAATAGATATATATAAGTGGCATGGTAACAACTATAACAACAAATAAAATTTCTACACAAAAAACTATGGTATAATATTTTCAGTGTTGTTTGTAATTGGTCACATATTGTACTTTCTAGATATAAGATAGAAAGATATATCACTTTCAAGAAAAATAGACAGAAATCAAATAATAAAATAAAGTCAATACAGACAAAACATTTTTGATTTTTTCTGAATTCTATAGCCCCCACAAGTCTACCTCAATATTGGTAGAGCATGGGCCCTTTCAAAATTCTGACATTTAAGGCTAAACGATAATAATTAGCGTTTTTTAAAAATGATAGGGTTCAACTTTAGGTGGGCAATTCCATCATTTCTAGAATGTTAACTAGGTAATTGTTCTAGGTTAATATCAAAAAAATGTCATAGAAAAAGGGAGATGAATTTTTCTAGTTTCAATAGGTTATCTATATGCTATATTAGTAAATTACATAATTCTGTACTTGTGTAGGCTACTAGCAATAGTGGACCATTTGTTGTTTATAAGAAATCCAAAATTTCCATTCAGCCTAATAGGATGAGAAATTAAAATAACATAATATATCATATTACCCTCCATTTGCATGATGTGACCAGGAATATTTATCTCTGTATCCATCTTCATGATCTCCCATCATTGAACCACTCTACAAATAAATAGCAGACATAACTTTCAACAAATATCTAACCAATAGCATGTATTCAAACATAACAATTACAAAGATAACATACCAGGGTTTTCACACAGCAGCTTTGTTTTAATTTTCAAACATTATAAAGAACCATTATCTATTGAGGACAAAATAGTCCAATAAAAATATTAGTATGTGCACATTCAAAAAACTATTGTTAACTTTGAGTAAGCTTTCTGATGATACATGTGATTCTTTAGGATGTACACATGCTCTTTATTTTGGTAAATTGTTATTGGTACATTGTTCACCATCCTATTGATCAACTGTACTATAGTACCTTAGTCTCAGGAACAGGTATAGATTAGCTAAGCTTTTCAATAATGATTTTCATACCTCACCAATGAGCCTTCTTTTCCAAATGTATGGATACCTGCACTTGAAATTACATTCAGACTTCACCATGTAGGTGAACAGTCAAATTCATAAATTGATTTTGTTTCCTAACCTTTGCTGTCATTTAGATTAAGGATAAAAACTATAGACCTAATCAAAAAGACATAATTCATGCAGTGGAAATCAGTGAAGATCGAAAAAGAAATACCCCTTTCGCACTGCAAAAATAATTTGGTTCTATCCAGTTGTATCCGAATAACTTCCGGTTGCTTTCGCACTGGCAAAAAAACTTATTCGGTTATAACCAGAAGTTATCCAGAGAGAATATCTGGATTTCGTCTGGATACGATCCAGATAAGTGGCAGTGCGAAACCAAACAAGAAGTTATCCAGATAAGTTTATCTCGTGGAGTGTCACATGTATAAACACTTCAAAATGGCTCCTGTTGGCGTTATAATGATATTTGACGATCACAAGAAAAGGATTAATAAAGTACACGAATTGTCTAGGAAAAGAATAATATATATCAGAAGAGGAAACGGAAAATGCTTTTGTCAACTGTGGGTGCAATCTAGGTCGGAATGGTGGATGAGAGCTGGCATCATTAATCTGAACAAATACGTATAGACCTATATGAAAGTTCTGATATTTTAACCTCTCAGTGCCATTCGCTTGGCAATAGTTGAAAAAACACCGAATTGAATCAAACTGAATCAGATTTTTCTATTCGGTTATAACCGAATTCAATAATTCAGTTGTGCAGTGCAGTTCTTGTTTGATGCATATTTGAAGCAGTCATTCATTAGCAGTTCTAGTACTTTTGAAGACTATTTACATATGTTCAAAGCACAAACCAATACATGAAAATGGCCATTATTGCCTTTTAAAGTTGCATTTTTTGAGAAATATTTCAAGAATGCTGATATCCTAAAATTATGCAATTGATCTTAGAAGTACATAAAATTGATAATATTATTGAATACATGTTGGTCTGCTTCAGAGTACCAAGTAACTTGTAATATAGATAGATGTCCATATATTAATTAAAGTCACAAAAATTCTCAAATTTATAAGATACATTCTACAATAAATGATTTTACAAAAAATGTATTAAATTATTCAAAGTATTTAAATTAGCTTGACTTAGATAACACAACATCTATTCTATTAGAGTTCATATGTTACATCATCTGTCATTTGGACATGGTGGTTAAATTGAGTCAATTCTACTCTAAATATAAATGAGATTATTATCAATTGAATAAAAATTAGTATTAAAAACGTTAAATAAATTATACTTTGAACAAATTGAAATTCATTCAATTTTGTTTACTTTGTGTTGCGTATGCATTTGTTCTTTTTTTTGCAAATGAATATTTTTATTTTTTCAATTTTTCTCTCACTAATTTGAAGTAATGCTGTGATATCTTCCATTCCTATTGAAGATACAGTAAATTGTTATTAGAGGAATTTTGAATTTCACTTTTTGTCACAATTTGAGGACTTGTAAGTGTGATTTTGATCCAATGACAACAATAGTTGTCCTGTTTTTACTTCCAGTTTATAGTTTTAAGAGATTTAACGTTGCAGGGTTCTATATAAACCTTTTCAACACTAGCAACTGGTTTATCAGCCACATAATTACACAAAATTAACCCCAAACCACCCTATTCCCTAAATTACCAAGTGACTTCACAAAACATTAAAGTCATAAGCTTAAAGTTATATTACTTGGAGTTCGGGGTATAGGTTGAAGCAAAAATTTCTTCTCTTTTCAACTTTGTATATCAATAGAAATTTTAAAAATAAAACTAATGAATTATGAAATTCTAAATTTTAACTGACTATTGTAACATGAGACAGATGATCAATAATATTTTACATGAATATGATAGGTTAAAGAATATGATAAGAGATTTATTGAGCAACAAATTATGCTTTAAGCGATCATGAGAACTTGATAGCAATCTAAGACAATATGAAATGTGTTTAAACGACTGGACAGTATTGAGATTTATGAAAAAAAACAGTCTTAGTTTATTATTTTTAAATTAATGTGTCTGTAAAATACTTTATGAAATCAATCACAGTTTAAGCGAAAAAGCAAATCAATGCAAAGCTCAATGATCAAGTTTTACTTTTATTTATATGATTAAGTGTTACTTTACAAAGAAGTACAGTGTAATAAGTATGAAAAGTCCACAAGGCCGCAAAACTCTCTGGCTTCTTAGTCAAAGTACTCATCCTATCAAAATACAAATGGCCTTCTATGTCAAAATAAAATTGTTCAATACTTCTAGTATACAGGCATAGATATGATCAAAATATCATTTTATAAAGTGAAAGCTGCTGAGATCGATATTCTTTAAAATCATATTTCTACATCAATAACCTCTATTAGCATATTTGTTCATTGGAAAAAAATATTCAGATACAAACCTCTGTGTAGTCCCCAATGGTGTAAATATTATTTTCAGAAAACACATCATTTGTAACATCCTCTTCACCTTGTCCAGAATCACCAGTTACTGATTTACCACTACTAGCCACACTACTCAATGACTTTTTAGAATTACTGTTTCCCTTTTGCATATCACTTGATACACCTTCAAATTGATTTCCCACACATTCATTGTTTTGTTCAATAATTTTTTGCCAAACAGGAACATTTGATTGCTGAATAATTGTAGAATCTGTTTTTATCAAACTCCATCTAGATTGTTCCAGTTTCAAATTTCCTGTCTTGTCATCAGTCAGACTATTTAAACGTTTTATTTCTTCATAATCATCTATTTCTTCTGCTTCTTTTTCACCCATTAAAACGTTTACCTCACTTTGAATTTTATCAAGAACTCCTCCCATTTCCAAATCATTTATCATTAGTCGCTATTTTGTTCTCTGTATGATTCTAAAAACAATTCCTTAGAGCTGAAGCAAGAAATGTTGTTTCCTCTGTTGATGTTTAATTATAAGTATTTAACACTTTATCAAGGTGAAAATTAGTATTTGTTGCCTTAGATATGATACAGGGAAAGACTCTATGACAATTTTGTAACCTAGTTTCAAATTTTGCATCAGTCTTGGACATTTTTGGCAAGAATTAAAAAAAACTTGTAACACCAAACATTTTTTTAGATCTGATGAAACTCAGCCTTAAAATCCACAAAGACTATCCTTACCTTAGTACACACCTACACACCAAGCTTTTCTGTCAAAAGTTTTTCCTATGACATGATCTTATTAAATGGACAGAAACAATGACAACATCAAATGACTATTCTGCGTCTGCATTAATTATTCATATTAAAGGGGCATTCTGCTTTCCTTATAAAACATTTTCATTATAAAAAATCTGAAAATATTTCTAAAGTATGCTATCTATATCAATGTATCTACTTGATCTAACTGAATTTCTTTTTTAAAAGTGTTTAAAACAGAGAGTACTAATTAATAATTGTTCAGTTTGACCTAGTTTCAGTGTAAGGCTTTATAATGGCTAGATGTTATTAGCTGAAATCTTTAGAGTATGTTGGAGAGATTTCTCTATATTTAGGCGTTAATTTTACTTAAATCCATACAGTAGTTTTCTTACAGCTTCTAAAAAACATTACGAACTTAAAAACCTTACATAATGTTTTTAAATAATTATGGCGTTCAAAATTAATGTCTGGATTTTTTAGTTAAAACTTTCAGATATGTTAAAGGAAACTTTTCTCTATATTTTGGTGTATAGTTTCGACCTACAAACTATATCTGTAACTATAAGAGATTCTAAAGGGAAATAAGTGACACAGGCAAATGTGATTTTTAGAAATTAGAACTTAAAAGTTTAATAAAGATAGCTTGCGAGGAAAGGTAACATATGCCCACTGGCAGCTGTCAGAAATGATAATATAGTCTTTAGAGACTAAATTACGAATTTTCTTATATTAAAAAATTTATTAGTTTGAATTCAATTATATATATATTTACTTCCAGTTATTTATGCTGAGTAATTCCACAAAATTTTTTAAAATCAATATCAATAACTCAAATTCATCAAATTCATCAAATTATTAAATCACACAGCTCTAATATCAAGGGCAAAAAATTGTTAATATTGAAATTATTGAAAATTCAAACTTGACAAAGATCTCATCAATATAAATAAAATGACGTAAAACTCCATTCATTTCATTTCATTCATCATAAAAGCACATGAAATCTGTAGTCCCTATTGTGTTTATGAACAAATTTTGAAGCATTTTATCTAACAATAAATCAAAAA
Organism: Lottia gigantea; assembly: GCF_000327385.1. Classification (NCBI taxonomy): domain Eukaryota; kingdom Metazoa; phylum Mollusca; class Gastropoda; family Lottiidae; genus Lottia; species Lottia gigantea. Next base: position 2,185,290 of record NW_008707617.1, on the reverse strand, counting down.
TTGTCCATTGAAAAATTGTCAAATTCAAACTTAACCAAGATCTCATCAACATACATCATCACATCAAGTTTAATTAAAATCGGTTGAAAACTGTAGTCTCTATTGTGTTCACAAACAAATTTTGGCGCGTTTTTCCTAAGTCAAGGGCAATAACTCAAAAAATATTCATCGAAAAATTGTCAAATTCGATCTTGACCAAGATCTCATCAATATACATCATCACATCAAGTTTCATTAAAATCAGATAAAAACTGTAGTCTCTATTGTGTTCACAGACAGACAGGGGTGACAGCAAATAACGTTTTTGTTGATTTATCCCAAAATATTGTAAGATATAGTTATACACTGAGATATATCCCAAGATATTGTAATACACTGAGCCCAAGATGCTGCAAGATATAGTTATACACTGAGATTTATCCCAAGATATAGTTATACACTGAGATTTATACCAAGATATTGTAAGATATAGTTATACACTGAGATTTATACCAAGATATTGTAAGATATAGTTATACACTGACATTTATCCCAAGATATAGTTATACACTGACATTTATCCCAAGATATAGTTATACACTGACATTTATCCCAAGATATAGTTATACACTGACATTTATACCAAGATATAGTTATACACTGACATTTATACCAAAATATTGTAAGATATAGTTATACACTGACAATTATCCCAAGATATTGTAATACACTGAGATTTATACCAAGATATCATACTATAATGAGATTCATCAAAACACATCAAGATTTATCACAATATGGTGGAATACCAGTGTCTGTTATAACCTGATATATACATCTACAGTCTCTAGAGAAAGACATTCTCAAGGAAAGAAATGTGTTTTGGAAACATCTATATATTATGTTATCATGAAAAAAACTTATTTATTTATTCTATAGATAGTCGTTTGTCCAATTTAATTTGATTACCCTGTATGTTACATTGTGTACCACCTGTTTTATAATCATATATCTAATGACTCATATATATTATTGATTCTAATAATATATCTCACACCCTCACACTTATATTTTTGATAGAACTCGAAAACTGAAACGGGCAATAACATCATTGAACTGTTTCTGCGTAAATGTAAATAGAAGTCAATTTTGCCAATGCTCTTTTCAAGATAATTGTCAGCTTTGATGAAATAGTTTTTCCTAGTATAAACATGCTCTTCTGAAATTACTATATATACTTTTAATATCTTTCTAAAATATATGAAAAAGCAGATTTATACTAAAAAAAAAAAATTGAGAATCAGAATATTTTTTTCAAAATTACTAGCTATTCAAGATCATAAAACAAAGAATATCAACATTAGCGAAAAAAAAACAAGAATGGTGCTACAGTCTGAACAGAACTAGAGAAATCTGTAAAAAAAAAAGATGATTTTTTTTTGTTATTTTGCTACTGGTGCATACTCTTCCTTTTTATCAATAACTTGCAATGTTTCTTTCTGATTATTGCTTGACCAGGGTAACATTGCTAGCAATTTATCAAGATAAATAAAACCATATAACCATTAGGTTAAACACATTATTAATTAAGGATAATTGTTACCCATAAAATTGTATCCAGTTTCACTAAAATTTGAACAACACAACAAATGAAACTATGCCTTAACTAATTCTCAACTGAAGAAATGAGACTAATGTACCCTGATAATTTTCATCTAAATTATACCAATCACAGTAATAATTTGTAACCTTTGAAAACTACATTGACATTTCCAAACACTCCTGAATAAAATGTCACTAAAACCATAACAAGTTTGAAGCACATCAAGTATGAAACCTCCTTAAATTCAAGTATTAATAATAGGATTATAATACATTGGTGAGTTTCCTATATTCTGGATTAAATGCGTATTCATGGGATAATTTTTTAATTGAAGACTTCAACCATGTAACAGGCTCAAACTAATAAATTAGAGAATAAATGTAACCTGTTCCTTTAAAGAAAGCGATGGCCATTGTAATACGCCCATAATAGTAATGTAATTCTCCAGTGATAATAAACAATTCCACCAAATTTCTTTAAAATCTGTTAATAATTAACTGTTAATTATTACCAAGCGCAATAGCCCACATTAAGTATTTTCATTTTCAACAGGGTCCATCATTGGGTAACAATAAACATTTGCACCAAGTTCTGTCTTAAACCGTCAAGAATTGTACTTGTAAGATGTTTTACAGGCTTAAAGTTGAATGAGCTGTCAAGAACTGTTTTTTACTTTCAATAGTTCATAACAATAATAAACAATTTCACCAAGTTCATCTAAATCCATCAAGATTTGTGCATTTTAGACAGTTTACAACTTAAAATTAAACACGTTTTTAAGATGAAGGGCAATAACTGATAAAAAATTTTCCCAATTTTTCTGATATTCAATAGGGTTCATCCTTGGGTGATTACAAACACTCAGACAAAGTTTTGTCGACCTATTGGGCTCATGTACTCTAGAATAGTAGTGTTCAGTAAGGGTTTCATATTAGGTATTTTACCAATCAGTAATTTCTTTTATCCTTTTTATTCACATAAGTTTTTTAATTTTGGTGTTTTACTTCATTCAGGTATCTTCATGCAAACAATGAAGTTGAGTTATCAAAATATCAATTACATTATCATCTTTCTCAAAAGTGATTGACCACCATCATGAACTAATTGAAGAATATAAAATATCTGTTTCTGCTATCATCACAGATTTTTCTGCTTTACATTCAATTTTAAACTTGTCACAATAATATGTTGAGTTGCCACCATATCATTCTATAATTTTACTTAACACTAGGTTTTGTTTTGCCTCCCTATTTCATTAGCAGCTATGAAAGGTGTGGTTTCAGACAGGGTATGCTTACTCTTATGATCACTTGATGCCAATTTTCATGATCAAATGCTTCACAATATTTTTTCTTATATAACAATTATTATAATCAGTTACCTCCCTTCAAATTGGAGAAATGTATTTTCATCCTATTATGCCCTTTGAACTATCGAAATTATATTCATCAGTTACATCCCTTGAACTTTTTAAATTCGTCGTCAAGTTGCTGCTTCTTCTGTTTGCTCAATCCTATTTGTAGTGTGTGGTGTGTATGTTGAGCAGTAATTTCCTCACGCGAAAAGTTCATAAGCTGGTACCAATGTTTCATCAAAATGTTGTTTTGGATTTCGGATTTCATTTTGCAGTTTGAATTGTTAGTACTTGGTTTATTTATAGAGTCAAGCTAGATTCCATTTATTTCCTGGTTTGTGTCAATCGGCTGCCCAAAATTTTATTAGTTTCAGATTTTAAAAATACACTTAATATCAATACTTGAACAGGCTTTTACAAGTTTCATAACTCATTTTACAAATCTTCTTGGTTCATTTTAATGCAAAATTTGTCAAGAACTATAAATTTCAGATTTTCACAATATTTGACAGGATTTACAGTAACATAATTGTAATTGGGTTATTTAATGAAAACTTTGCTCCACGTTTCAAAGGAGCATAGATATAGTCAGCTTTTAAGTGATATTGTTGATCAGAAATGTTATTTTGATATAGAGGATCTTTGCTTATGTCAAATGAAATGAGTTGCAAGATTTAATATTACCAAAGCCTTGGTGAGGGAAATATTCAATCAACTCATTTCATAAATTTCATATATCATAAGCACGAAAGATTCTGTTTATCACTTAACTATCATTAAACGCTATTTTCCTTGCATTTTTTCTATGTAAGACTTTTATTTGAGGTCAGCTTTTTACACCTTTGTACAAAATGTCCATGAGCATACCAAAAAGAATCTTGGTAAAAAAGTTTTATTAATATGGATGTATACACATCAACAAAATATTCTAATCTGCAGATGCAACATTTCCAAACCAAAATTTTATATTTGATACATGTTTTAGCAGCATAAGATGAACTTTTGTGTACTGAAAGTAAAGCTTACCAGTTTAATTACAATTAGAATAAATATTTGTTCTGTTTTTTTTTTAATTAAATTTCATTGTCAATATGGACACTAACAACAGCTCTCTTGAATATTCATCAAATTAACCATTTGACCTAATCTGATAAACACCACGTCACAAAATGCCAACGCCAGACGTCATACAGTTAGGTCAAAAGATTAATTTGACAAACTATATTAAAAGTAAAAGCTAATAAAAACTATGGAACAAAAGTTTGGTCTAATTTTAATTAGCCTGTCAATCTTACCTCACTAAGTTGAGCACAGACTTTGTTGAAGGCATCAATCCATCTTGATCGAACAGGTGAAGATAGTTCTGGAACAGCCTGATTTTCATAAAGATCTACTGAACCATCCCAGTAATCTTGTGTACTTTGCCGACTAACATTTGAAGATGAAACTCGACTATTAACAGGACTGAAAAAATAAGTCACAAGTTCATACACATACGCCAGCAAAGTAGCAAAAATTATGGCAGCAATCCCTTTGAAAATGAATCAATTTAATCTCAATAATATAGATAATCATACTTCTATTTATCCACAGATTCAGTCTCTAACATATTTTTTGACACATGTTGGCAAACTCAGGGATAATACCTAAATATCAGTCCATTTTAAAATCAGAAGATATCTCTCATCAGTGTTTTCAAGATACCAAAACTAAGTAAAATCCAAAATGTTTACTTTCCAATTTTGGCAAATATTTGGCCAAGTTAAAATTCTTGAAAATATAAGTCACTTGCGACCTCATCAATGTACACAGCATATAAACTTTGGTCAAAATCTGATCATACTGTAGAGTCGCTCATCAAAAATTTTGGAAAATAAAACTCCATATACGTTGATAAGTGAAAAGATAGCTTGTCAGGCAAGGTACCGGTATATATACGCCCACAAAGCATGAATCATAATGATTAATCTTTCAAGTTATTATTCTTATCAATTCCAATGACCATACCAAGTTTCAAAGCGATTAAAAATTTGCATTTTATTTTGCACTCATGAAAAAATTTTGACGGGTTTTAAGTCAAGGGCAATAACTCAAAAAGGGTTCACTGATAAATTGTCAAATTTGAAATAATCCAAGATCTCATCAATATAAATGATCAGACCACATTTCATCCAAATCGACTGTAAATTCTTGTTCTATTGTGCTCACTAACCAATTTGAAGTGTGTTTACTAAAACCAGGGACATAACTAAAAAAAACGTTCATCAAAATATGGTCAAATATATATATATTCACACCAGGGATATTGATTTGGCTATTTTTTCTGGTTATGACCAGAAGGGCACCTCAAATGACCAACATGTGGGTATATAAAAACAATTCACAAAAAATTCAATGAAATCTAAGTCATGCGAGATAAAAAGTTAAAATTTGGAAATAGTATTCTCTGTAATGTTTTGTACATGGTGCTGCCACCTATTATAATGTAGACTAAAAATATCAGCAAACCAAAAAGATATGATTTTGTAAAATAATTTTAATAAGATTGGTTATAACATAAACTTTTGACACCAAAATATTATTTCTATTCAAGAAGTATCAGACAAAAACCAACTTTACTCATTTGCTTTAAAATAAGTGTATATGACATTTGTAGGCATTAACAGGTAAAATTTGACCATTTTCATATACATGATTACATTATATGCTACATACTAAATCAGAAATTATCTGAAATTAGACTAACCAATGTTCAACATGTATATTTCAAGAAGAAACTGACACATTGAGAGAAACTGACACTTTGAGAAAAACTGACACATTGAGAGAGAAACTGAGAAACTGACACATTGAGAGAAACTGAGAAACTGACACATTGAGAGAAACTGACACATTGAGGTAAACTGACACATTGAGAGAAACTGACACATTGAGGTAAACATGAGAAAACCTATGAGAGATTAACATAAACCTCACTTGTTTCTGACACCCCATTTATATAGTTTAAGGAACTGACCTGTGATAAAATATCTCAAAAAGGCAAAGATGTCAAGCAAATTGTTATATTGATGCCCATATCATTTAAGAATCAAAAAGAAAAAAATACAATGATTCGCACACATTAATCCATAATTGAATAAAAATAGTTTATCTAACAGGAAAACAGAGAAAAATGAAAACTTGAAATAGACAGATTAAATGTAAATCCTTCATTATATACACCATTGAGGGAATGTGAAATTTAAGAATGTCATAATAAGTTAAAAGACAGTTGTCAAATTGGTCTCAGAATTATTGCCATTCTGCTTTTGGCATCCAACTTAAGTTTCCTGTTACAAATGACTGCCAGGCATGTGTGCTGTGAGAATAGTTAGTTGGACAACTAATAAATCTTATAAATCTCAATCAGTTCGAGGCCTAAAACCATATTTAATTTGAACAGCCTGATTGGCCCAAATTCTTAGTTGTCTTTGGATGAGACAGAATTCTGGAGAAATTAGACAATGCCTTAGGTCATGCTAACCCAATTATCAATCACTAATTTCCATCTATTGAAATCGAAAAGTCTTAGAGTTTGTTCTTAACACTCTTGATCAAGCTGAACCTTTTCAAAGTTTTGACAAAATTTCAGACATGATGCAATATGCTCACAAAGAGAGTACACAGAGGAGTACATTAACATAATTCACATTTGGAAATTTATTTTCTTAAACAGAATGCTTTTTGATTGACAAAATTAAAAATAATACATTTTATAAAGATGGAATAACTCTGGTTTCTACAGGTTATTATTATTAGTGTGGTATCACATGTGTAAGTACAGTCTGTATATCCCTTGAAAAACAAACATGTTACCTGATGAAATGCTGGCTTAACAAAAACCCTGCTTCTCTTGAACCATATATAAGCCAACATTTATGACAAACAAACTTCCATAATCCAACAACACAATCCCAAACAAAACACATTTCAATTGCAAGAAAAATCACAGTACATCAATCACAGACTATTTTCACATTATCATATAACAGATTTTGAAGCAGGAAAAAGATAATCAGTTCATCATTTTAAAAAGCATCAATTATTTTCATCAAATTTTATTTAACCAAACTGCACAAAAATATTTAGAATATCACCATTTAGGCTTAACAAGCCATATACATGTACCAGACTAATATTGTTTTCCTTCTCATTAATGTTGTAATTTAGGTGTTATCAGTTCAATTTATCATCTACATGACATTTAATTTGAGATAAAATGGCCATTAAACCAGAAATTGGAATAAACATAGGTAACATCTGCTTAGTCTTTTAACATCAATATTGAGAAATTGATCTTCTAATGAATCAAAAATATAAATTACATTTTTCATCGCTTAGCTTACATCCTATGAAATATTCGACCTTCAAAATCTGGCAAGAATTGTATTTTTTAAAATGTTAACGAGGTAAAAAGTAGTCTCTAATGTGTTCACAAACAAATTTTGAAGAGTTTTTCCTAAGTCAAGGACAATAACTCAAAGAATGTTCATTGAAATATCAAATTCGAACTTGTCCAAGATCAACATAAATGATCACACCAAATTTCATTAAAATCAGTTGAAAACTGTAATCTCTATTGTGCTAACAAGAATTGTTGACGGACCGATGGACAGGGGCGACGGCAATATACGTCCACATTTCCATGTGGGCGTATAAAAATCCATCGAGAAGTGTGTTTTCAAGCTTAATATTGAATGTGTTTTCAAGAACAACGGCAATAATTCATAATTATTATTTTTGATAGGATTCATCCATTGGTGATAATTAACAATTTCAGCAAGTTTCGAATAATTCCATCCAGAATTGTGCCATATAGTGTGTATACAAGCTAAAAATTGAATTCAAAAGTTGAAAGACAAACTACATATTTCAAGGACTAAATATGAAGACATCACAATATTACAAACATGTCCATTTTTATACGACAATAATTACAAGTCAATATCCTAAATGTAGCTTATGATACAATTTCTGGATGAAAGTAAGGATTACCATAAGTGAATGTTAATATTATAAGCCTGCAAATTGTGGCAGAAAGACAAAGAGCAGCCACTAAACAGAATATACACCCATCCAGCAGATAATGTCAAGGCAAATTTGAAAAACTCTCATTTTCCACAAAATCAAACAATTGTATTTATGTTCATAAAAACATTTGCTAAGTGGAAGGCAATAACTCAAATACCCATGTATCCAATAGTGAACCAGTCATCTCATCAATGCTATTAAACAGTTTTTTTCTTACCTATAGTCTTGAGTACTTTGTCTGCTCATATTCAGTGAAGAATTCCGACTAATCACAGGGCTAAATAAAAATAGAATCTTCAGAATTGCATATTCATAAAACAAAATGTATAACAATCTTTAATCTTTAAATGTCATTTTCCTATCTCTGTTACTCATAGCAATTGAAGAGTGTGTTTTTAAGATACTTTTTTCAAGAATATACAATATCTGGCATTCTTCCTTGAGTAAAAACTTTGAAATCACCATTCAGTAAATTTGACTTAATGTGGTTCAAAACATCACACTTTATCCAAACAATCTGAAAGTGAGTAACAAAATTCTTTAAGAGTTAATATTGGAATTATTAACAATGGAAAATAAATACATACCTATTTACATACCTATCATTAATGAAAGACTGGGGACGTGAATTTGGTCTACTATTATAGTACAATGGTTCTGAATCTGTATCACTACGCCCTTGATGATAAGTATTTACTTCTGTGTGATAGGGTTGATCCTGACGATAAAGACTATCTTGATGAAAGGGAGCATCTTGATGATAGGGACTATCCTGATGAAAAGGACCTTCTTGTTGGTAGGGGCTATCTTCATGGTATGAGCTGATGTCTTGATGGTAGGGACTGACATCTTGATAATAATCATTTTCTGGTTCATAACCAGGCTCGTAACTCTGCTCGAAAGATCTGTCAAATGAATCATATCTAGGATAATCTCGGCTATCTTCACGAAGTCTGTATGGATGATCAGGGTGACTACGATATTGATGTGCAGATGTGTTATGTTGATGCTGTTGAGGATAGTTGACATCACTGGTATAGTCACTATCTTCTGACATTCCAGCTGTAAATATACAAAAAAATAACATGATATATCATAATTTTGTCTTAGCGTCTAAGGCATTATGAGAAATTTTCAACAGCACCTTTCTCTTTACCCACGTTATAAAAACCAGATTTTATCTAAACAGTTAATTACTTGTGGTTGTTAATAATTAATTTTCTTGTTGTAATTGTTTATCAATTTGTATCATAGCCTGCCAATTAAACATTTATTAAAGATTTGAGTTCAGGTCCAATAAAATGCAGATGGTTGCATTAAATGAAAAGTCTTCTAAGTACTAAAACTGTACGAAAAGGCTACCTATAACAGCCAATCATAGCCCTGACAGAAAGACTGATTTACTGTATTCCACTCAAATCGCTCCATTTACAAACTTCCGGGATACAAAAATAGTAACTATTGCAGTCAAGGTATAAGATGAAGTTCATAAAAGCTTGACATTGTTAAGGAGATGAGGTGGACAAATAATTTGTCTGTTTGTCTTTCTGGTAATAAGAAGCTGCAACTTACACTGAGCATAGGAAGGCGGTCTTCGTTGTTGTTCTTGTATTGCGATAGTCTACAAATTAAAGAAGAAACATGATTAATTTAAGCAATCCAATATTAATCAACATTTTCACAACATCTTATTTTAGTGTATAAGAAATGAGGTGACAATATCAACCTAGAAAAAGAATTCACTATACAATGGAATTGGATAGAAGGCAATAAGGTATTCCAGTTTGTAGGTTTCAATATAAGTACATTCTGATTTTTCAAATGGGTTTTCCATTGTCTGTAATACACTAAAGGGCAGTTTACACGAGAGTAAAATCCCCGTGTCCACCAAGGGTCAGCCCGGGGGCAGTTGTTCACATGTTGAAAACTTTGACAGTCGACTCCGCGGCAGCACTGGAGTTGCCAACTACCTCTTGGTTGCCCAGGCTTCACTGAAATTGCGACCTAGAAGACAGTCCTGGTGTAAATACGAACAGAGTTGGCCCCAGTGTTTTGGACTCCGGAGTCAACCCAGGTCAGAAAATCCGTGAGTCCCAAGTCCAACTCGTGTAAACAGGCCTTAATTGTCCTGCTGTGGTTTAATATATCTGACCGACTGTGGTCATTAAATGTTTTGATTATTCAACTATTTTAAAATGAGCAGCAGTTGTCAAACAATAAAGAAAGCTCTAACCTCCTGGTCCATGATATTTAGCACTGACAACTTATTTTGTAGTTCGGCAGCCTCAGCTTCTGGCAAGTCTGCAACAACATCTGTAAATAAAAAAGTCATTTTTAACAAAGACACTGGTTGAATGAATTTCTTTGCAAGATATCAAAAAGATAAATGTTAAAAGGGCAGTATGTAAAATGTACATCCTCAAAAATGTAAATTTTACCTGAAAACATTTTAACAATATGCTATTTACATCTATGTCTCTGTCCAAACCACATCCCCATTATCATACGTCATTAAGACCATGGTAATACAAGGTAATTACATATTAAAAGATAAATAATGTCCTATTGGCCCTAGAATCTTTGTAGAAAATCTCAGCCAATCAAATTGAACCACTGATGTTCAGTAAAGAATTGAAGCTGATAGAAAATCAAACCTTTGGAATATTTACTTTGGACCGTGGAAACAATGTATTCTTATCTCTTTAAACGAATGACGGCAAATCAATTATGTGTTTTGTTTTCCCTACCTCATTTCCGTTCTACCGATCTGATTGGTCAGATTTAAATAGCCTCAATCTCATTTCCACGCCCACAATCCAAAGTGTAGAAGGCTTAGTTTTATGCAAGATAATAAGACCATGTCAAAACCCACATTTGGGATACGATGTGTATCTACTTCATCAAACTATTTTATAAGGTTTAATTTAAAACTGAGCATTTGAACAGAGTTTGACCTAATTTTTGAATTGACTTTATAATGGCTCAATATTATTAGTTGAAACCTTCAGAATAGTACAGTAATTTTCTTACACCTACCAAAAATTAAAAAGTTAACATATTCTTTATAATAGTTCTTTTAGTTTAAACTTTATGTTAAGAGAATTTGGTGTAAAGTTTTCTTAAATTTGAGTAAAAAAATTTTCGACCTATAAAGAAAGCAGAATTGCCCTTTAAAGAGGCAGATGCGCACTTTTTTTGGGACCAATCGCACATTAGTCTCATAAACGGAAATTTTGAAAGTTAAAAAGACATGTCATCTTTTCTTGGAACTCTGTCATATGAAGACATCTATAGAATTTGGAAAAAACTTCCTAGTTTGAGATATTTTTGAAGAAATGAAGCAATTTTCGTCCATTTCTAGTACTTATGAAGATTCTATTTACATTGTTTTTGGTAGGTGTAAGAAAACAGTGTAAGCAACATAAACAACAAATTGTAGAGAAATATGTCTCCTGTTTATTTTGAAGGTTTCAACTAATAATATTGAGCCATTATAAAGATAAACACAAAAACTAGGTCAAACTGCTTAATTAACTAATTAACCTTTTTAAAACAACTTCAATTTGATCAAATTGATACATAGATGTAAATAACATACTTTAAAAATAATTTTAAGTATAATTTATGACATTTTTGATAATGAAAATTTTTCATGCTGACCCTTTAAAAAGAACAAAAAAGTGATGCATCTCCTGATTCACCTGCAATCCAATGTCATCCACCAAATCAGAAAATTATCATTAATCTGTATTCCACTCACAGAAGAGCACATTCCTTTTTCTGTAACATTAATAAAACTAATATACACCATTTCTCTGTTGCCATTAATAATTTGTCAGCCTCATGAGTTTATTTGTGACAGAATCAGATTTTAGTTGGTTCATTCACATGCTTTATGTTATAGTCTCATTCTTTGAAATTTGACTAAATACAGACACCTATTCACAAAATTCTATCTACACCTTTGATGGAAGCATGATAATCTCTAAATCAAAAGTGTTGTTAATCAATAGAGAGAAACCACAATTTATCACATCAATGAAGTAGTAATAAGCCATACCCACTGTCAGTGTACACTGTGACATTCCTATAATATGTATATCTTTATCATAAATAAATAATATATATGGCTTTATTCACTGAGTGATTTTAAAGATGGCCTTACATTAAGCAATTTGATTACAAATATACTTTTGGTCAATATTCTCACTTTTTTTGTGGAGGAAATTTGATAGATTTTAGATTTTATCTACAAAGTCTCCAAAAGTGGCGTTATTCAATGACAAATTGTCATCTATGTAACGGAAAGTAGAATTGAAGGAATGATCACAGTTAGTATCCATAGGAATACAGATTACTTGATGAAATATATCCCCCCTAGATTCGAGATATATGTTATCTATCAAAAAATTAAACATTTTGACAACATCTTCTTCTGTATATCTATTGATAGCGTCAGAGTGGTTTTTGTATTTTTCGATTTTTCTAACAAACATTGTGACTTCTAAACTGTTTACGAGCTAAAAATTAAAAGCGTTTTCAAGAACAAGAGCGATAACTCATACTAAATATTTTTCGATTTTTCTGATTTTCAATAGGGTTCATCCTTTGGTGTTTACAAACAATCATACCAAGTTTCGTTAATCATTAAAGAATTGGGCGTTTAACAAAAAGGCAAAAAAGTTTCGAATCAATACATGATTGTTGTTGTACATCCTTGTTAAGAGAACATGCATGATAAAAATAAAGACAAATTTTTGCACTAAGGTAATTAGTATGTTAAAACGGACAAGAGTTTTCACAACTGTTCAAATTCTGGCCCATCTCGCAAGGGTAATCTCGGAAAGTTTCTCAAAACAGACTTGATAAATTGGTGTAATGTAAACAGTAACCGTAACGCTTTAATGTGCATGCCTCATAAATGACTTTCAACTTTTTCCTGCAGAATTTCATCAATATACTGTGCATTTGTTGATGTCTTTGATTATATTACCTAAGAGTGAGGACAAGGATTAATTTTAACTTCTTCTAGAAGAGTTATTCAGATGACCGTGCCAAGAACACTTTACATTTACACTACAACTGAAGAACCATTCTCTGATCACTAAAATTTATGTAATGTTAATGGGCACGTTTTATCAAGGACTAGTTTAGACTGAGAACGGAACGCTCTATACCAACATGTTGTAAAATGGGCTATTTGATCGCACTCTTACCTTTATCTACCACATTTGACAGTCACATGTACCACCAAGATTGAAATGTAAAGATAAAACCCTGCTGAACTATTGATATTTTCTTGTTAGATAAAATTTAATGATTGCACATTAAAACTAATTAGGGTTATCTTATAAATTGCTTTAGCTACTTTAAGTGCTGAAATTTTCTGTAATAACTATGACTCACTGCTATTTTGTGAGAAAATGAAGTGCTATTAAAACTTTATTACTTTGCCATGGTAATTGTTATGACAGCAGAAATCTGTCTGCAGTGCAATTTCAGGTTTGTATTTTTTGCACAGAACCTAAATATTCTAGCTTACTTTAGTTCTTCACCAATTTTTTTATTCTGTAACAATTCAGTAGACATGTCTCTTGGGCATTGGCTTTTGAATTAACCATGTTATATTTTGAAGTGAAATAAAATAGATGTGGCAAAAATGGCAAGTTATGAAAGCCAAACAATAATCTTTCAATCTTAATACTCTAACAAGGTTTAAATCTAGTTATAGAACGTTTTACTTTGTAAATATTTAGAGAGAGGAGAGTGACTGAAGCTGACATATAAGCCACATCCAGCAAGTGCCACAACAAACAAAAGTAAATTGTATTCATGTAACAAAACATGCCAGGCAAGGTAATATACGCCCACTGGTTATTTCGATTTAAAATAAAACTATTTAGCAGTACAGTAACAATCACCAGTATGAAATATTCAACCTTCAGACATACACTTCTTTTGAACTTTTTGGGGGAGATACAGAAGAATATTACCAAGTTATGTCAAAATCTGACAATAATCGTGCCTTATAGTGTTTACAAGCTAAAAATGAACGCATTTTCAAAAACAAGGACAATACTCAATAAATCCATCAAGAATTGTGTCTTCTTGAGTGTTTATAGCTAAAAATTAGACAAGGGCAATAACGAAATATTTTTGATTCTTCTGATTTTCAATAGGCTCAACACCAAGTTTTGTCAAAATCTGTCAAGGATTGAGCCTCCTAGAGTCTTTACTAGCAATTTACGAAGCCCAAAAAAAAGCCACTCCATTATCTGTCAGACCCAGGGGAGTCGCGGTGGCTCAGTGAGTTAGATGTCCTGGGTTCAATCCCGGCATAGGTCGAGATAGTACCTTCGGATGTCAGTGATGCAGGTAAGAGGGGCTGACATGGAAAAAACGTCTAGTTGTTCAAATGAACAATAGGATGTGCACATTAAAGATCCCTCGACAGTTGAAAATCGAAAAAGAGCAGGCTAATGCCGCTGTATTGGTAAAATTTCCCTCATTGCACCCTGCTGTCGTTGCCCGTCTTCTTTAGTCCACATGGTGGTTAAAAGCAAGACGCAAAACTCAATTCATTCATCTCATTTCATTTATCTGTCAGCAAGTTTTCATTCGTTAACCAATTTTAAGAGACGTCCTCCTTCAGGATGGTTGTTTAAATTGGTTAACCTGTAGAAAACTAGGCTATAAATATTACTTAAATTGCCAGTAGATAAAAATATATCTTAACAAAAACAACTAAAGACATGTATTATTTTACTGTATTGCAGGTCAATGGTGACCAGTCACAATCTGCTAATTAATAAAACATAATTGTTTTATAATGAAAATGAATCAAAGTGCTATAATTTTTGCATCATGAATGGAAATAAAACATCTTTTGAAAAAGTGTACGGAATGACTTACCATATGGAAGCTCAAATCGGGCATCAATTAAAATATGATGTCCAGAAGCCAGTCTGGTTCCCATAATTTCACCATTTTGAATTATCAGTTCGGAATCTAAAGACAACCATTTTCCTTCACCCTCCTAATGATGATAAAAATAGACATTTTAATGACATGACATCAAATTATTTCTGACATAATTATACAATATTGAAAATTTGAGAATAATAGATGATATTATTACTATCAAATGTAACACACCATAAAAGGGGATATCACACTTATGATTGCCTTCATTTCTTCATTTGACTCAATATTCAATTCAAAGAGAAATTAAAATTTTATGAAAAAAGCCAGAAGAGGCTGACAGAAAGAACTTACTTGTACCTGATTAGAATGGTGAATTTTTGTGAGTGGTAACCAATTTAATCCTAATAATTTATCCCACAGCATTCCTTTATTCCACACTTCCACAATTAATCCTGTATCTAACCTCATAGTTTCACTAGAATTATATAAAAAACAACATATATCACAACAAATATTACAATAAACTATATCTTAAAATAAACTATAGAAGCATGACTTTGTTAAAGTCTATTTGCATATATATTCTGCAAAACCCTATTCTTCTGGAAATTTGCATACTAGAGCAATTCATACGAGGTGTGGTTAAAATGTTCATAGGCTGACACAGACCACTCTCCCCCAACCCTGAGGTATGAAATTTGCTGTTTATAGGTAGAAATTAGACATATAATGTGAAAGCATCAAAAGACAGCCAAAAACAATGACCTTGTAAAATTCATTTTTTGACACAAATATCAACATAAGTTTTATTTTCACAAATATATCATTTACATCAAAAGTTGGTCTATCTGAAATTTGCAATTTTGTGTTAATTTTGTGGAAATTTTCTAATCTTTCAAGTGTCGTATGAAGATACCTTAACCTTTGGGGATGAGAACAAGAGTTATAGTCGATGAAGAGAATATCTGCCTTTTTGTAGTATGATGTTGAATAAAACAACCTATTGAAAATAGAGGTTTTTAAATTTTAAGTGATAAGTCACATGATACTTGAGATGTCCAAAAAATTGAAGTCTGGAGTTTTAAACATAGCGAAGAAAATCTTTTTGCTTAAGTTTTCCACTAGGCCTGTTTGGATACTTTAAGTACCTTAAAAGTTATAATGCATTTAAACAACAAACAAACAACAAAATTCTGCCAGTTTAAAATTTTTTCTCAACATAGTAAGTGTGTCAATAAATTTTAAGTTTAATAGATATATCATCATATATAGAGATTTTATTCTTTAATCATGGAACCTGGTAAGTCTAACTGATAAATATATAACTTGTTAACCAAGTTTGAGAAATTTTATGTTGATTCTAAAGCCCAATGCAGACGACGAACATTTCTGTCGACGAACAAAAACATCAAACAAATATATTTGTTTTCCGTCATCCGCAGACGACAAACATAATTCCGCAGACGACGAACATTTAGCTCGAACAATACGCCACTGCCACGGAAAATCACATGACCTCAAAATGGCGACGTCCAGAAGAAAATGTAAAATCGCGTTTGCTATATTATTAATTTTAAAAAAGACGCCAACGTAGACGGCGAAATAGTAGCATTTGGGTCCCTACAACATCATAAAGAGCAGGGTGTGTTCGGCAACCTTGTAAATTTACCAGTTGTTTCCGGGGCTTGTGTTATTTCTTGCATCGCAGTGTACTTCTTGTTTCTATCTGAATAGTCAGGCGAAGAAATCATAAACAAACAGGCAGATTGCGACCACATATCTACTAAAATCTGCTCCTTCTCCACAGTCCAAAATTTTGTGTTGATGGATTCACTGCACATCGCGATTTTGAGTGTCATGTGGTCTGGCTTCGATCGCTGATTGGTCTTTCATCGATAAATGTTTCGGCGCTAATGTTCGTGGTTAACGCAGACGACGAACAATTTTAAAAAAATCAAACATGTTTGATTTCACGAACAATTCTCATGAACATCTACAGACGGTGAAAAAAATGATCGAAACAAAATTTTTACGATTGTTCGCTTAAAATGTTCCTCGTCTGCGTTGGGCTTTAGGCGTTGGGTATTTCTTTAACCTAATAAAGATCTGTGGGTATATGACAAAACTGTTCCTGACTTCGTAATTTCAAACACATATCAGACACCAACATGAGCTAAATTTATCTAACCTTAATGAAAAGAATGATAGAGAGAAGAGAAAAAGTTATCCCTGGAGAAATAAAATATTGTCATACAATAAATCATATTCAGGAGGCCTTAGTGAATATAATTGTCTATTATTCTTCAGAGACATTTCAAAATGTCAATATTTTATTTTATACTATTCCTAGTATTTTTTTTGTCTTATTTGGCTATTCAAGTCACAACTAACAAATTTTATGTAGAATTATAGTAAATACAGTGTAATTTGTGTTATCCAATGGATTACAGAGAGAGTCTTAATGCTCATCTGCGGCCACTTTTACCATTTATAGCTTTGTGTTAGTGATCCTAGCAATGGGTCTATAACGTTTCAAATCTTATCCCCTTCATTATTTAAGGAATTTCACACTCACATTCACAGTTTCACTATTCATTTGATCAATTATACTTCAGTTTCAGAGACAGGATTTTTTTAGCTCGGCTGATTAGTGTCAGTGTGATACGAGAATAGAATTCCCATAAAAGCACAGGCCTAGGTCATGAAGTTAGAACTATATATTTTTAAGTTTAGTATTGTATAAAAGAAAAAAAAAGTCTGCTATAAACTAAATATTTACTCAAGATTTTGTTTTGTCAGTCTCTGGGGGTTCTTTTCTTATAAGGTCCTATAGTGGTTTTTAACAATAATTGATGCACTTTTACTGTGTTATGTTACTATGAATGGGATAATTTGGTTATCATGCTGGATATTTAATGTAAGGATACATATTGGTCCATCCAATAACTCTCAAGCTGTAATCTTCAGTGTTGAGTGTGATATTGGGAATAGCTCCTACAGATTCAATAGGCATAATCAAGAAGTCATCAATGGAGTGGTTGAGAAGGTTAAAATGGTTCGCAATAGGTCTATATTTGCCATGTACGATTTTGCAACAATGGCAATTAAAACATTGAATACCTCACTTTTAGCAAGAAATTAGTTTTATCAAATTTCGATCATCATTAATTAGTAATAGTGTTCATAGCTCACAGTTCATATTTTAGCCTTCATATCCATGTGTGTCCAGACTTATCACATTTGAAAATTAAGATGAAGACTGTCATTTATTGAGACATATTCAGTGAAATTCCAAGTTTGAGATATTTTTGAAAGAATTATGCAATATTTGTAGTACTTCTTATGACTACTTACAGATATTCAAGATCCAATTGAACCCCAAAATGGCGAATCTGTCCCTTTAAAACAAATAGTTCTTGTAAGTAAACAAATAACTACACAAGCTAATTGCTTTGATAGAGGAAACTTTTAACTTATTTCCGGTTCTTAATCAGCATAATTGAAACTAGCAGTGATTTGTCTATCAAGAAAAGATGTTTGATTATGATTACAAGGGTGAGTATCTAATTGGCAATGTGTAAATCTGAGTAGATTATTTTTTTTTCGACAAGTACTTAAAACTATACTGTGTAAATCAGTGCATTCTTCAAAAAAGTTCAATGATTTCATGTGAACTTTTCTTTAACAAATATAGATATAAGTTCAAGAGAATGTTATCAGTCTGTTTTACTCAAAAAGTTATCCCGATAAATCTGGCCTTATCCAGTTCCTACAACGTGATATTTTGATATCAGAACTTGGTTTAAGGCCAGACATTTAATGTTGATTTTCACAGGAGTTTTTGGGTCCCTAGTTTTTGACAATTTTCACCATGAAAAAAGCTCATGTTTTGGGTAGGGTGAGATTTATCAGGTTATCAAAAAGGAGTTCACACACCAAGTGGGAGAGTCGCATCGATGTATCATCTTTTTTCTTCAATAAAAACACAATACTTGCTAAGTTGACTCTAAAAAAATTAGATGCCAAATGCAGAGTGGCACCAGCTGTTCAGGAAGAGGGAGCATTTTCTTCTGTCTTGTTATTACTTTATTTTTCTAACACATCTTTACAAGACAAGCTGGTTCCTATCAGATCTTGTTGTCTGTGAAACATGTCTTTATTGTGTATAATGAGGAGAATTGACCAAGCTAGAAGATTGTGATAAGTATACATTTAGAAAACATCTGTCACATTAAGAAGACAACTAATAACAGGTTTGGTGACAAGTCTTCATATGAATTATTGAGACATGTGTAGTGTAGAGGAAAGATATAAGAACTTTAGAACCATTAGAGCAAAATTATCTAAGGAATACGTCTGTTGTATTATCATTTTTACAATAATGTTTTAAGCAAATGAAATGAAATAAAATGAATGGAGTTTTACATCCTACTTTTCTGCACCATGTGGGCTAATGAAGACGGTGTTTTAAGCAATATTTAATCGTTATTTGCTAATTATTTAGAATGATATTGTCTTCCATCCCAATCATTCGGAAATTAGGTTCAAAAACAATATAAGCAATATTCATAAGGCCGTGGATATTTGTACTATAGATCAACATATGACATATTTCTTAATGGTTTATTTCAGTTCTATCTTTCAGTTTAGAAACTTTACTACTGGAGGAACAAGCACATCACCATATTAGAATAGATAATTCCGAACTATGAGAGCTCAAAAAATACAAGGAATGCTGTTCAATTTCAAAAGGGAGATACCATCATAAATGAAAGATAGCTGGAGTCTTTAGTGAGTAAAATATGAATAATATCATATTTAAAATCTTCAAAACCAATTTATTTTTTTGAATTTATTAACAACTTTCTGTCAGTCATACTGAGTTTTTCAAAAATATTTTTCAAAATCAATAGCAGTAGCTCAAATAAATCAAATTATTAAAATCACACAGCTCTCATGTCTTACAATTTTCAAGATATTCTAAAATTCAGTCCATACCTCAAAAACATTTAATCAAATTCCAACAAGAACAAGGCCTTATCAACATACTATATTACACTTTTGTTTCAATTTCATCAAAAGCGGATGAACTCTGAAGTCTTTCAGATATTATTGATGCAATTTTACACCCTGTAAATGAGTCAAAGACAAAATATTGTCAATTTTGAACTAGACTAAAATATTATCAATATTGTATATTTTCAATGTGATAATTATGAAGGCATAACCAGTTTCATTAAGATAGTATACCAGATTTGTCAAGGGCAATAACTCAAAAATCAACTTATTGTCTTTTTAAACTTGGTCTTATTAATACATACTTGCACAATCAAGTTTGTTTCAATAAGTTTAGATATTATAAACTGTAACCTCTATCGTGTCCACAAGCCAAATACGTGTTTTACTAAGTCAAGGGCAATAAGTTCATACGTTTATTACCAAATTCCTACTTGACCAAGAAAAATATACATGCATACCAAGTATCAGATATAAACTACAGTCCCTTATTGTGCCTATAGTGAAATGTGAACGAAAATTTTAACTCCTTGTTTATCCCAGTGAAGATGAATAGGGGAAATGCAATAGCTCTCTTAATGTTCAACTAAAATTGGTCATATTTTGTCATAATAATAGTATATTCAAGACACATGCTTTATTCTTAAAATAAAAAGATAAGTAAGGTTATGAAAAAATTGAATCAGTTATGTAGCTTTAACACACTTCATAAATCATAAACGAAAAAATTACATTGAAAATTCTCACCAATGTTATAATGTACGCTCACAAAATAATCAACAGGCGTAGAAGATATGAATGGAATTTTTCATGATTTACTGCTCCTCAACTAAAGAAAACAAGGAATATTGCATGGTGTCCAATAGATGAAATCCATCCAGACAGCAGTATGTATTTTCAACAATTTCTGTCTTTAATATGTATATATTATTTTCTATGTCAGCTTCTTCGATATTCATCACTAACTAGGATGAAGCATGTTGAAAGTTTCAATGGTACTATATAAACTGATCCCAAACTCTTTAGAACCCAGTTTATCCTTAAAAGATTAAAATTCCATAAAAACTTTAGTCTAACAATCATGTTCACAAAATAGATTGCAGATGGAAGGATACTGATAAGAATGTTGGGGTATATTTTATAGTCAAGATAAATATAAGATAAACTTACAATAGGAAATCTTGTTCCCATGCAGGATGATTGCCTTTAACTTGTATGGTTGTTGATTTCACATTTTGAAGCTTTAAGGTCACATATGTATTGAAACGTTCTGAAAAGATAAGAACAAACTATAATCAAAGACATACCATATTAAATAAACACAATTAAATATCATAACTCATTCAAAAAAAAAAAAGCATATTTAGAGTGGGCATGAAAAATCACATTCTAAATATTGTTCAGAAAAAATTTGGTGGAATGCAGGACTGTCAGCCAATCAAAATTCTTCCCTCTCAAATGCTTGGATTTTGTGATGGGACCAAAAGAGAATACATCTTCTGTTCTCGTCTAAAAATCACAACATTGTAGAAGGGAGAAATTGTTTGGAATACACGTTTTTGTTCTCTTCACAAAATCACAGCATTAGAGGGGGCAGAAATGATATCCTGTGTCTCCCCCCACTAATTGTGAAGCTTGGTTGAGTAGAATGTCTGTAATGGACGTAAAATAGGTACAATTTGGCATCCGAGAAAATCAAAAAGTACTGAAATTTTGGGCTGAGGCGCACTATTCCAACAATTTATGGTTGAGAGACAGGAAGACCATTCGTTCGTTTTGGGACCCATCTCCACTCACAGACGAGCGTTACGAAGGGGCACATGTAGCAAATTTTATCGTGCGTATATTTTCTTCGATCATATCATGTGATCAGTACAAATGGCAGACCACCACTGATAGGACTTTCCTTGACATTAAATTTGATTGGTTGAAAGGTATCGGTCGCCCACGTGAAAATTGAAGTTTTTAATTCAAAATTAATTTTTTCCTAGGTCATGGGCTTGATGACTGGAAACATACAAGAAGATGCCTTTCTTTCTATAATATTTCTGAAAGCTATAAAGATACGGTGTCACCAGCTCAACTGAAACGTTCTCATGCCGCTATACTCTACAATCGAATTTGCACCTTCGGTCCAACCCCCCTTGAATAAATGCCACTGGTCCCCCCAGCATTGAAAAAGCGATCTGCGCCCCTGTAATAGTTGTAAAAAAAGACTCAATGAAAAGGTTATAACAATTTCAGTTTTATAATACAATGTTTTTTTTCTCCTACAATATTAATGATAACCAATATTATATTGATAAACATAGGGAAATGGGTCACAATTCCTGCTAAATGCCTGTGGGTAAATATCTTGGGTAAATATCTCTGAACTTTCTGTGATCAAATCACATTTCTATAGGTGTATTGTAGATCAAATCTATTACACAGCATTGTGATTAAAATTAACAATAAGAATACCATTGACTGTCTGGTAGATTCCAATTAGTTTTTTCAACAAATTTGATACACTATGAGGAGAAAGAAAGATAGTTTGCGATGCAAGGTAACATACGCCCACTGGCAGCTGTCAGAAATAATAAAACAGTCTTTAGTGACTAAAGTACGAATTTCTCATATTGAAGAAATAATTTATGCTGAATAATTCCACAAAATTTTTTAAAATCAATATCAATAACCCAAATACAAAAAACATTTAAATCACACAGCTCTAATCAAGGGCAAAAAAAAACTTTTGACGCGTGTTTACAAAGTCAAGGGCAATAACTCAAAAAATGTTCATCAAAAATATCTCTTGTCCGAGATCTTATCAATTTCAATGATCACACCAAGTTTCATCAAAATCGGTTGAAAACTGTAGCTTCTATTGTGCTCACAAACAAATTTTGATGCGTGTTTACAAAGTCAAGGGCAATAACTCAAAAACATTTCATAGAAAATGCGTCTAGTTAGAACTTGTCCAAGATCTTATCAATTTCAATGATCACACCAAGTTTCATCAGAATCGGTTAAAAACTGTAGCTGCTATTGTGCTCACGAACAAATCTTGACGCTTTTTTACAAAGTCAAGGGCAATAACTCAAAAACCGTTCATCAAAAATGCATCAAGTTAGAACTTGTCAATTCCAATGATCACACCAAGTTTCATCAGAATCGGTTGAAAACTGTAGCTTCAATCCTGCTCACAAACTATTTTTAACAAATTTCAATGCATTTTAACAAAGTCAAGGGCAATAACTCAAAAACCGTTCATCAAATATGCGTCGTTAAAACTTGTCCGAGATCTTATCAATTCCAATGATCACACCAAGTTTCATCAGAATCGGTTGAAAACTGTAGCGTCAATCCTGCTCACAAACGAATTTTTAACAAATTTCAACACGTTTTAACAAAGTCAAGGGCAATAACTAAAAAACCGTTCATCGAAAATGCGTCAAGTTAGGACTTGTCCGAGATCTTATTAATTCCAATGATCACACCAAGTTTGATCAAAATCAGATGAAAACTATAGTCTCTATAGTGCTCACAAGAAATGTTGACAGACGGACCAACCGACCGACGGACAGGGGCGACGACAATATACGACCACATATTCATGTGGGCGTATAAAAATGATATCTGAGCAACGCATATTTTTTTTATGTATTTTTTCTATGTCTTTTAAGAGAATTTGAACATCTGCCCTCAAAATGGTGTTGTCTTAGAACGTCTTGATAGAAAATTTTTTTTGTAAGTTAACTTTGAAAAGAAACACATTTCACCCCTGGAAATTTCAACCGAAAAAGTTAAAAATTATCCTCTGGATTACAAATTTGTGCTTAAGTATATATTTTTTTTGAATGCAAATTCATTTTAAGAATAATAGTCAAGTAACCTAATTTCGTGCTAACCTATTTTTCGTGCATTTCCGGAAATGATTAATAATTTACATGTGCGAACTCGTGTGACCTAGGCATTTGTTTGTTTTGATAAACATGTGTTACCCGGGTATCTCTACAATATCAGCAAGTAGAATGAATTCAGTAGTTTCAAGCAAGGTAAAATGTATACTTTGACAAATACAAAATGGCAGATTTCAGTTGTTTCAGTGACTTTTAGCAATAAATCACTTATCTTATTTTGTCAGTCACTATTTTTTTTTTTAAATAGTGGTTCTTTGAAGGAATTGTCATTAGTTATAATGAATTGATATTAAAGATAAATACTAAGAGATGTTAATTATACCACTGGGTATCCATACAACGTGTTTTTCTAGACTTATTTATAGATTATAGTTTATAGAAACATTGTACACGAAAATAGGTGACGCATTCTGCCGCCGTTGCTGAGTTGGTTGCTCATGAAATATGGGTCAAAGTGATTAATTCATAAAGAAAATCAAACAAACCAATTTTGTAGAATATCTGAGGGAACATCTAAGACATAAAAAATTTTTTTCTTTTTTTAACGAAATTTATTGTAAAATCCTTATATGCACGAAAAAAGGTTACATTTTGAGGCTTCTATTCCAATTCTCATAAAAATTATAGAGAAAATTCAAAACATGATTTGCTTTGCTCAGAAAATAGGTTTAAATATTTGCTGAATTTCCTCAACCAAAGATAAATTTGGTGAATTAGAAAATGGTTTCTAAGGGAATTGAAGTTTCATATCGAGTTTCTGAATTTATTGATTTCTTTTTATTACCTCTGGCAAAACATGGCAATTTCTATTTAAATCCCCATGTCTGACGATTTTCAAGGATACAACCCTTGCCAAAACAGAGAAAACTACATCCTTAGTGTTATTGGATGGACCTACTTTAAACTCTTACTCAAAATTCCTATATATCCAGCATGATAACCAGATAATATTCTTCATTATCACCGACACCCACATTGCCACTATGCTTCTTACTTCACTACTGGAATCGTCAATATTTCTATGTTAACAGCAAGAGAATTGTAATGGCTCATAGATGAAACAAAAACTGTGATTTGAAGGTTTAGTTGGAATATAACAATATTATCAGGAGGTATTTAATTGACATCAGAAGAAGGTTGATTCTTATATTTTCAGCAATTCCACTAAAAGAAATCATGGTATTTATTTTGCCATTCATTATTGATATTTTAAATTTCTAAACCTTTCAAATTTAACTTGATTTATCATATAATTTATTCTATAGAATTGATGTTACTAGTGCATATTCTTCCAAATTTAATGGTTTCTTTCACTTTCAGCAGAATTTAATGTTCAAAGCCAATTATTATGTTATATCTTACCACAAGTTGGTAAGATGGTAAGGATTTTATATATATATGGGACAAATGCCCCATTTGTTGAAGTTTATGTGAGTCTTGAATTTTTTTTTATGTTTTCAGCAGTACAAGAACTGTACGAAAATTACATAATTCCTTACAAAGTTCTTCAAACTAGGAATTTGCTCATTATTTCTATATATGTCTTTTTAACATTCAAACACAGATAATCCTGGCCACACATGAATTTAAAGGCTCAAATTTCGAAGGTGAGCTGTGAACACTAATACTGAGTGGCTTAGCTAATAAATTTCAGTTTCAGAGACTAAAATATAATTGGTCAAAAAATAATGGTGCACATGTCCCTTTAACCCTATAGAAGAGACTAATGAAAGAAGACAACGGAATTAAAGAAAAATCTCTCTTGCATTAAAAATGTAGATATGCAGTAAATTCACTGAAAATTTTCTATAAAAGCACTTAACAAAACAATGGAAGTTTCTTCTACATCACAAATTGTAAAATGTACTGTTGTTATTGATAACTTCTTTCCTATATTATAAAGACAAACAAACATATCAACTCTTGAGCTGTTAATTTAATAAATAGCTTTAGCTTTGTGGCATATTAGAATAGCTCTTATTAGTTATTTCTGAATGTCTTGATCTACGTAGGAGACTTAATGGATTACAAAATGAGCAATGGAAGATTTGGTGGGTTAGAAATCTCATTTAGTTAATAGACTTTGCCTTTTCTTATTTTAATAATCAATTACTTTACAATACAAACCACAAAGCAGATCCAAATATCTGATTTTATTCACTGTCTGATATAAATATATCAATACAAGACTATTTGCTGACAAATTAAATAATACCAGAACTGGTATACTGTTAGTTCAATGTCTCCCACAAGGCAAACAACAAATTCATGAAAGTTTTAAATGGATTTTTAATTATCAGACCGATTTAATAACACTGTTTCTTTAATATACCACTCAACTGAATCTGTGCCATTATGAATTTGGTTTATGTGTATGTATCATTTAACTTACACCAGTATTTTTGATATATATGCTATCTCTGCATCCAGAAATGTATTAAGTCACGGACAATATAGGTCATATTATGTTTTAATATGCCTACATACATTTATAAATATGGTATATACCTTAGACTACTATTATGATTACTGTATCAATAAGTTAAACATGTGCTATATAATCATTGCCAAAATTGTGTTTTCTCTTGATTTTGCTAAAAACTAACACACAAATTGCCATATATTGCCTTAAAACAGGCTTGTGGGCACGTGGGCCAACTGCGGCCCGCAAGATGATTTCGTGCGGCCCGCGGGGTCATGTAAAATTTGAAGGAAATGAGGCCCGAGAGCAGATTGTCGCTGCCTTTTATGATATCGAACGTGAGCAGATTGTTGCTACCTATTATGATATTGAAACCCGTTATATCCATGCTGTTATATCAAAGTGTGACGTCAAAGTGAATCTAACCAATCAAATCGTTAACGAGGTCTGACCCCGTGTGAAACAGTGATTTTACATCAAATATGTCTGTTATTTACAATATACATTGAAATACGTTATTGAATAAATTAATTAAAAAAATAACATGTTCCTCATTGTTAATTCCATGATTCATTGATGGTTGTTTACGTGGCCCACAGCCTACTCCCATCCCCCAAATGTGGCCTGCCGTTGCGGAAAGGTTGCACATGCCTGCCTTAAAACATTGCAAATATACGGTGTATATAAACAAATTTAAACGACAATACATGCAGTTATGCTTCATTTGAAGATAGCTTGCCAGGCAAGGTAATATACGCCCACTGATAGCTAAAAATTGAACACGTTTTCAATGACAAGGGCAATAATTCATACTAAATATTTTTTGATTTCGCTGATTTTCAATAGGGTTTATCCTTGGGTGATTACGAACACTCATACCAAGTTTCGTTAAAATCCTTCAAGAATTGTGCCTTCTAGAGTGTTTATGGGCTAAAAATTGAATGCGTTTTCAAGAACAAGGGCAATAATGCATACTAAATATTTTTTGATTTCGCTGATTTTCAATAGGGTTTATCCTTGGGTGATTACGAACACTCTTACCAAGTTTCGTTAAACCATCAAGAATTATGCCTTCTAGAGTGTTTACGAGCTAAAAATTGAACGCGTTTTCAAGAACAAGGGCAATAATTCATACTTAATATTTTTCGATTTCGCTGATTTTCAATAGGGTCTATCCTTGGGTGATAACGAACACTCATACCAAGTTTCGTCAAAATCTGTCAAGAATTGTGCCTTCTAGAGTGTTTACGAGCTAAAAATTGAACGCGTTTGCAAGAACAAGGGCAATAATTCATACTAAATATTTTTCGATTTCGCTGATTTTCAATAGGGTTTATCCTTGGGTGATTATGAACACTCATACCAAGTTTCGTCAAAATCTGTCAAGAATTGTGCCTTCTACAGCTTACGAGCTAAAAATTAACAAGGGCAATAATTCATGATAAATATTTTTCGATTTCGCTGATTTTCAATAGGGTTTATCCTTGGGTGATTTAAAAAAAATAAATCAGTAGAATATTTACAGCTATTTATTTAACTAATTGGACTAAACCTCATATTTTTTTTCTGATGTAAATTTTTAAAAACTCTAAAGTTACATTTCTTGCCTTCATCAATTAGATTTGAAATGAAATGGTTGCTCTATGTCTAGAAGGAAATTTGATTCATTATGGTTAGTGTAACTATCATGTACATCTGTCATATTCAGTATTTATCTGTGACAATATATTGATTAGAATAAAGAACAGTAACGGGATATAGCAGGTGTCTTAATCCTCTAAAAATAAAGTACCTTTAATGCTATTATATCATTTCATATTCTTTCAAGACCGAATATTTTCAAAGACAATATAATACTAGAACTGTAAACAGGTCATGACCTGCGATAAATTAGTAGATCCACCTATTTCTTGTGATTAGCAGAATACTGTACATATAATAACCAAGATAGCCTTGCGAAGCAAAATGACATAAACCAGCAGCTTTGATTCAAGTACAAATTATTGTTTGTATCCTGCAGAGTGTGGACAATATGCTTCCATACTACGTGTGGGTATATAAAAATCAAATAATCCATTAAGAATTGTTGCTTGAAGAGTGAGCAAAAGTTGCACTATATAGCTAATAGAGAAAAATGTCAAGTCAGACACAATATTTCGGTGAAAAATTATCAGATCATCACGAAAATTGATAGAGATAATCTTCTTAATGATATTGACCCATAAAATAAAAATCAAAAGAATCTGTAGAGAATAAACCAGCAATAAACAGAGCTCATACACAGCTATTTGCTTGTTACTTTAGCAACAAAACTTTTTACAGAACATGAGGATCTGTTAATCACAAGAAATAGGTGGACCGACTAATTTATCGCAGGTCATGACCTGTTTACAGTTCTAGTATTATATTGTCTTTGAAAATATTCGGTCTTGAAAGAATATGAAATGATATAATAGCATTAAAGGTACTTTATTTTTAGAGGATTAAGACACCTGCTATATCCCGTTACTATTCTTTATTCTAATCAATATATTGTCACAGATAAATACTGAATATGACAGATGTACATGATAGTTACACTAACCATAATGAATCAAATTTCCTTCTAGACATAGAGCAACCATTTCATTTCAAATCTAATTGATGAAGGCAAGAAATGTAACTTTAGAGTTTTTAAAAATTTACATCAGAAAAAAAATATGAGGTTTAGTCCAATTAGTTAAATAAATAGCTGTAAATATTCTACTGATTTATTTTTTTTACATAATAATATTAATAATAAACTCTTTAGTTAACATGGGTCCGCATTAGGTTCAATAACAAGGACATGATCCTGTCTAACATTCAGCCCTTCTACCTTTAAATTCTCTAATATTCTTCACATATCATATCAAAAGCTTCTCAATTCCTGACAGAAAGAACTCTGGGTTCTGCTCGAAAGGAATGACACCCTTAGATTCCCTGTATGCTGTGGCCATAACCTTTTCATGGACTTCATGGACCTTGTAGAATGAAACTTCTTTGGTGGAGGAATGTCATTTGGAACCCAACAAGCCGCGATTTCATTCATGATTAATTCATCATGAATTATGTTCCCAATAGATCCATGACCGGTTTTCCTCCTCAAGTTCAGCAATAGCGCTTCGTCTATCACAAAGACTAATATCTAGATTTCAATGATTGAATCCTTGTTGACACTGTAGACGGCCTCTCAACCTGTCATTATTATAGGGACTCTCCCTACCATCATTGAAAAGGGTTGACCAACATTTGATGATTGAATAACTTGGGGCATTCTTCCCATACACTTTGAACATTGATTTCCTTAAGGTAAATTCCTTTCCAGGCCAAAAATTTTAACACAGCTATGTAATCAACTTCTTATTTTCTGGATTAATTTTGACTCAGCTATTGGCCCTTGAATGTAAGAAATAAAGTACAAACACAGTAAGTTACACAATGATATATGGTTATTTATGTCCAATGATTTTTAGTTTAGAAGGCCTTAAACTTTTTGAACAGCCCTTACATATTCTAATAGCTTCATGTCATTGAAATGATATGGGCAACACCATGCAGGGTGCAATGAGGGAAATTTGCCAGGACAGCGGTATAAGCCTGCTCATTTTCGCAACTGTCGAGAGATCCTTAATGTGCACAGCCTGTAGCAAACAGGGCCTTGGTTTATTGTCCAATCCAAACGAGTAGACATTTTTTCCATATAAGCCCCTCTGACCTGCATCACTGAAAAGGGGAAACTGGGATGAAAAATCTGAGGATATTATCTTGACCTATCATGTCATTATTAAAACCCAGTTCTTAAAAAATTTGAAGCCAGTGAATTAACTAATGTAGACTTTCAAAAAGCTGTTAATATTTCTATTTGGCATAAATAGACTTCTAGCAATGTTAGGAAGGAAAAGTCCACAGTGACTGGGTAACCAAGCAGAAAATCAGTTTGTTATTTTCCCCCAAAATGCTGGTATTTCCCATTTAAATGTTGACCTTTTACATTCTTAGCTTAGGTCTAATATTGTAATTATCTATTACAGTTGACATTTAGCCAATCATCAAGTACTTATGACATTCTTTATGATAGATGGAAGCAATCTATAGAGGTCTATTGTACTCTAAATTGGCTATCATTCATAAATCATAAAACATACATGTACCACAATAGACAAGATGGATTCCAATTGCATATGACCTTTAATGTTATTTGTATGAAGTCTGTTATATAAGTCATTCGATGGGTCAAATTCTGTTGTTTAAATCTTTGATAGTATCACCTTTAATATACCTATATTGTTAGAATTATTCCAGTCACAGACATTAAAGCAGATTTACATTCTACTATTCTGCTTGTGATCAGGAAAATAAAGACAGACGCCCCTATACAGTGTTCAATCAGGAAAATGCAATTCAAGACTCCTGTGTGTAGCATTACATCAAACCAAGTACAACCCACAGGAAGTCTTCCTCTCTTGATTGCTAATCATTGCTTTTTACATGTCACTTGTCTCCTGTCCTTCATCATAGCTGGCTGGTCATCACCTCTCTCTCTTCATGTATTTATAATAAAATGTATATGGTACATCAACAGATGTTAGTGGCCTCATAGATCATAACACTGTGGTAACCTATTGAGGAATCTGTCACAGAAAAATAATGTCGACCAACAATATATAATAAAGATGATTTATACTCTATTGAATAAGCTGAAACACATCTATATAACTACTTTTTAAAGTTTGAACATATTCCTAGAATAATCAATAGTTAATTGAGTAGCAAGATAGTGTTCACAACTAACAAACCGGAAGCACAAACTGCTGATACCAAATGTTATTGATTATATAAAGACAAGAATAACAGATGATTTGAACAGAATGGTTGGTATAAAGTGAACCGAACCATGCAAAATCTTAGAAAATGTAGAAAACATTTGAAAACCTTTCTAGCAATCAATGAAACATTAATCAATAAAAAAAATATTGAAGAAAGAGTTTTTGGGAAATATATTTATGTCCCAAAATGTGTGAGAAATATTTTTTTTTCTCTTGCTCATCAGATAACACATACAGTCATTTTCACTTTTGACATTAGATGCAGTAACTTTACACTACATTTCATGTTTTTCTAACAAATAATAGTCTATTAATACATTAAGTGGCAATTTGGACATTTGGAACATGCATATATAGTATGAAGTGAGAAACTCTTTCAAGGGTAGATTATGGAATTTACAATGAAATAGGCTCTAGCTATGAATATAAAATTGATGTTTGTCCTGAAGTAACATTATAAAATTTACATGATAAATAGAATGTAAATGTTGGTAATAGAAAACCTATTTATCATATAGAAGTATTATCAATAGTTATCACATGATAAACTATATATAAAACATCAATATTACAAATCAATATCAGCTTTGATTTCAAAGTGATTCCCAAACAGAAAATAGTTGAAAACATAACAAACTAGTAAGAAAGTTATAAAGAGGATCATGATCAGACAGACGTCACTCATAATATTGTCTTCAGGAGCATCAAATTCAAAGACATGGATGATAAAAGATCAAAAGTTGTTGGTAATACATGTGCCATTGATAGGGTTTTTATTAAATTAAACGACCACAGATATTTCATTCTGGTAAAAACAACTATTGAAATACAATGTATACTTCTTTACCTGAACGAAAATATCAATATTTTTTTTAATTTTAAGGGTGAGAAATGAGTAAGAAATTATTCAATGTTCCAATGATAAATTTACTCTTCTGCTATCTAGTAAAGGGTCAATATCTGCTTTGTCTATGCATTTTTAGGTAATGATAATAATAAAATTATCTGAACTATGAGAATTAATTTGCTTTACAGTGTCAAGTAATGTTAAAAATATCACCATTTATTGTCATGTTTCTACAATGCGTAGATGAATTTACCTCCAAGCAGATAGCTTTAGTTATGTGCACTCACAAGCATTTGTTAATTCGTGGAAAAACAAGTTTGAACAAAATCTTACATAAATTTACGGGCACAGGGAAGCTATCGCCTAAAGGAGAAGTGCACAAATGAATTTTGCCTGAGCTGATGGCCCATGTGTGCCCCATCAGACAAAGGAATACCATTTTTATGACAAATTTTATAAATTGGCTTGTTTTTTTTGTTTTTTTCCTAACAATTGCATGGTTTTACATTATCATTTGACTATGTGGTCAATTAAATAACAGTTTCATATTTTTTGCCAAAAGTCCATACCCATCTGAAGAAGATATGATAAAAATATAGTTTTGTTATGGTGTGGGCAATTCTCTTCAGTTTCCGTGAGCTGAATCTGATTCGGTAATAAATGGCGAATTCCGTTGTGTCTTCATTGCTGAGACTTTATACTTCTGGTATTTAGTAGTGATTTGTCTATTGATAGTAATATTGCGACCTAAATATAGTCCTTAAATTTAGATACTTTGACAGATAATTCTGACACTTACACAAGCATTTAATTCTGTATTTTGACTATTGGTTATCCAATGATATATTTTATTATCAGTTTGAATACATATCTTACATATCTTACAACTATATTCGCTTGTAGTTGCAAACGGCCAGCCTCTAATATTTAAATTACCAGAATCATGTGACAATATTGACATTGTTGGTGATTCATTACCATGATGTTGCAGAGCGCTAGCATATATTTCAAGATAAGCAAACCAATTATTGAATATCCAAAGAAATATTCAAAGGATTGTAGAGAAGTTTTTAAAATTTTTTACGTGTATCAGGGGGACACTTATAGGATCAATTTGCACCATTAAAATTTTCAACCAGATGTCTGTGGTTCCTTCAATTCCACTTAATTTAAGTGTTTGATAATGTCACTAAATCGCAAAATATGCTTTATCACATAAGTGCCTTTGCGATAAGTGACGTAATCAAACACTTAATTTAAGTAAAATTGAAGGAATCACAGACGTCTAGTTGAAACTGGAACGGTGCAAGTTGATAACATCAGTGTCCCTCATACACATAAACATTTTAGTCCCTTTAACCCTTTGAACCCTGACGTTATATAACGTCATTATAGTCTATTCCCTGAGCTCCACGTCATAATGATCACAGCATGATAAATCATAGAAAAAAGCTTGAAACACGTCATCTGGTCATTAAGATCCGTCCCTCCCATGAATTGATTGTATGTTTTTACAGGTTTGGGGCAGTTTACATCTACGCGCTTATGCTCCTTGGCGTTATACCTTGTGACCGTTTGAATAGGACAATCAATTTGAGTTGATGTTATAAAATAAATCAGACGTTTATCACACCACACAAAGGCTGCACATTTGCTATTGAAAAAGAGATTAGACTGGCCATGTTCCATTTGTTTTTGAACCAAACTTTTAGGAAAACCTTTCCTATTCGTCAAAACATTTCCACATATCAGAGTTTGTCTATCCAGCAACTGTTCACATAGAGCGACAGAAGTATAAAATCTGTCCGTAAATGGACAATAAAATTGTCCCAGGTAGGGTTTACTAAGACGAATAACTAAATTTCCAGTGATGCCTAGGTCTGCAATATTATTCAGATTACCCGACTTAAATTTCTGCTTTCACAATGTACCCCGATTTTCCCTCACATAGAAGAAGGATTTCAATTCCCATTTGACAGGTTTTGATTTTATGTATTGTTTGATTGATAGTGAGTTTTTACAGGGAATCATCCCTTCATCTAATGACAATTCTTGTTCAGGTACGTAATAATGTCTAAATTTATCAAATAAATATTTCAGCAAGGTCTATTCTTATAAATTTTATCAGTTTTATCAATCGTTTCATCATTGTCATTCACACAATGTATTAAAGTCCAAATAGCAAGAAATCTATCAAGGGACATTACTTTTGAAAATCCTGGAGTATTAGTTATAGGATGAGTTTGATCCAAATGCCAATATGATTTATATCGATCTTTATGTACGAGCATCTCCATTATTATGCGTAAACCAAAATATGCCTTCATTTCCCTTACTGTAACTGGGGTGAAATTTTTAGCCACACAATTGTTAGATTTTGCTTCTTTGACATTTACCGCTTGACGATTAGTTTCTCTTACAAAAAGACTCAAGACATTGCATTGGAGTAACATTTTCTCCAAATCCCTCTGGTAAATTTTTGATCCCAGGAGTTTCGTGTAGTAAAAATTCACTCTCAATGAGTGTAGACGGACTTGTATCCCACCCCGGAGGAGGTGCGACATCCAAATTATGCATCGTAGGTCGCCCCCTCACCCTTTCTACGGGCTTGAGACCCTGCCGGAGCCCTGCCATGGTTGGTCTTGAACGGGGTGAATCATTTTCATCAATAAACATACCATCTTCAGAAATAGTTTCATCAATATGCCTTCTTCCAAACCTACTTTCTCCCAGGGACACAGGCTTAGTTTGCCGCCGTAGTTTACGTCTGCGGTACGGGGTTGAATCATCTTCATCTTCAGAGTCACTCTCAATAGGACTGGAATTAGCATTTTCACGTATTTCATATGTTGTGGGAAAGAGAGCGTCACCTTCCCTTACTTCAAGATGCACTTCCCCTGCTTCGGCCGATTTTGATTCCACGTCGATTCCAAGGGCGACAAAACATCAACAAACCCATCTCAGACCCTTTCGTCTTCACTTTCAGTCTTAAAATCGTCAGAATGACCGTAATAATCGTCATCTAAATCTTCCCCAGAGTCAGTGTCCGTAATAAGCCTGATGACGTCACTTGTATTTAATTTTTTTGCCATAATTTAGATTAATTCAGGAAAACTTTCGGGAAAAATAGAAAAGCTTCGTGGAAAAATATTTTTACATCTGTCATCAGTCATGTGTAAAAACAATGAATTTTATTGGATAAGCCTTTACTAAGATATAAGTAAACAAACACAGGAATATGACGCACATTCTCTTAAGCTGGTATACCAGCCTGTAGGGTTCAAAGAGTTAAGGCATCAAAAGAATTTTTCCACTTTATTATTAACAAAATTTGATGTTATGTAATAATGTCCAGCGTAAATGCTACATGTCCGCACATATCACTTTTGAGCACCAAGTGTTCCTGTTTTGGAGCACATAGCACGTTTGTGTAGCTAGCTAGAAATATAAGAGTTGTGCTCCAAGATAGAGCATTTGAAATAGCACATATTGTTAAAAAGTCTCAAATTTGAAATTTTGGACATATAACATTTGTGTTTTGAACATATTGCTGTAAGGTATATGTATGTAAGTATAAAATGGTATTAATGTAAATTTACTCAGATAAAAAGTAGTGGATCTATTCTGCCATCATTAACCTCCCATCAACTACTCACTAGTAGTCACTAGTCTGTGACAATTATATAGCTAACTGTTATACCATATTCTACTTGACATCAACAGTCAGTTATTTTAAACCAAACTGATAACAGTAAATGATAGGTACACATTTCTGTAAGATCACTTTTTGAAGAGTCCTTCACTGATAATAGTTGGTTCCAGTATTCCTTCTGGCTAAT
Source organism: Lottia gigantea (assembly GCF_000327385.1). Taxonomy (NCBI): domain Eukaryota; kingdom Metazoa; phylum Mollusca; class Gastropoda; family Lottiidae; genus Lottia; species Lottia gigantea. The sequence goes on along the minus strand of NW_008707617.1, from coordinate 2,149,484 downwards.
ATTAGAGAAAGCCTTCATTTGTGAGTATAATGTAGATAATATTCTGGTATATACTGAGTCAAGATACAAGTATTTCTGGAACTAGTATTATTTGAAAGACATTAACACTATTTCGCATTTAAATAATCATCAACCATAAAAATATAAAAGACTATTGTCAGCTCAAATAAGTGTAAAGACATATGCAAAAACTAGTGGAAAACTAATTTGAGCAAATGTGTATTCTTATTCATTGAATTTTACTTCAAAATATTTCTGTCTCTAATAGTAATAAGGGAATTAGTCTGCTATATAATTGAGTCTGATGAGGAAGACCTAATTAAACCAATGCAAACGTTTGCCTGATACTCAAGAAAGTATTTAGTGAATGTGAATATTCAATTTAAATTGTTATCTAAGATAGTGTTTCTGCAGCATAAGACTCACTTTGTCCACACTTCTATTTAAATGTGTTTATTGGCTTTCCAATGATTTTGATATACGTAAAAGTTTCTAATGAATCTAGCTTGGTAGTAATCAAGGTAATGAAGTGAGCATGTTTAAAAATCCAACAAATAAATTCCTCTATTGATGTAGAGTCTTATTTCACCATTCTACACATACTAGTAGCAATCAATAATTTTCATTACAAGAAATGTTTCAATGTAACTCTCTATCAAAGCAGATGGAAAAATGAAATGGATTGTTAAGTCCTACTTTCTGCTTCTGATAACACAAATTTGGCAATTCCATTCAGTTTACCAAGAGCAAATTGATAAGGTTACCAATTTCTTACAATCACTTTCTTATAGATCAACATGTTAAAGCACAATCATGACATGTACTCATGATTTAACAAAAAGGTAAATGTCATATGAAACATAAAGCCTACATGTTATTATGTAATGATTTAATACAAAAATTTATCAATGAAAGATTGTTGTTACTAACTTAAATTTCAACACACAAAACTGACAAAGCCACAATGCGTAGTACATAAATATACAAATAATTCCACAACTACCAAGTCTAATGAAATAATAAAATGTCTAGCTGTATACCTTCAGCCCATAAAATAGCCAATTTATTTTTCTGGAACTTGTGAAAATCAATGAAAACTGTTTTGATGTTGAGTTAAACAGGGAAAATGGACAGTGTTAGTATGAATTCTTAATATAATACAACTTGGGGAAATTGAAAATAATTGATATATTCTTACAGTGCCATTTCAAGCTGTTACACATAATAAAAAAAACCAGTTGCAACATGAGTTTTACATGTAGGTCTTACTAATAAACCAGCTACATTGTTATTTAACCTTAATACTGAGGTATTTATGTATTTTTCATACCTTTAATCTATAAATAATAGATGTTTAAGAAGTAATGAAGATTAGAATATTGTTTTTCTAATGTAGATTTAAAGAAATCTAATTTATCTTCAAGCTTCAAGTGCCACCATTTTTCAAAATTGTTTATCTGAATAACTTAAGCTTAGTAGACACTTTGCAACCACTTTATATTCGCAAACTATAGTTTACATTTAAATTCATCTTTAGCACCTGTTTCTAAACTTTGTATCAGGATATTTTACATCTAAAATTATCTAACACTCAATTATGTCATCAAATGAATACCCTGTGTGAATAAAACCTTAAGGGGCCCTCACACAGTAGTGTATGCTGACACCTATTGCTGCATGTACAATTTAATTGCATGGACACTAAATGCAACCAAAATCAACAATTTTATCAATTTGTGATCTATAAATTTAGTTTGAAAAAGATCAGTTTAAAAGCCAGTTTATTCTAGCATCCAACAATAAAAACCATGTCTTTATCAAACTTTTTTGGGAATTTAGTCCTTGGCCTCAATATCTGGAAATTTTTTTTTGAAAAAAGTTTTCATTATCAAAAAGCATCTTAAATTATACCTGAAAATACTTATAAAGTATGATATTTATATCTTTGTATCTTCTTGATCAAACTGAATTTAAAAACAGAGAGTACTAATTGTTAATTAAGCAGTTTGGTGTCAGGCGTTATAATGGCTTGAGGACGATTTCTCAACAATTGGGCCTTTAATGTTTTTAAATCTGAAAACTATATGCTATCTTAAACTTTTAAAATAGTTTCTAAAAATTAACAGCTAGATTTATTTGGTTAAAACTTTCATAGGACACATTTCTCTCAATTTTAGGGTATAGTTTTCACAAATTTGAAGACGATCGGATTCAATAAAACTGAGGCAAAGCCATAAATAAAACCGAAAGCTGAGAAATCTGTGGATGAATTGTTCAATGAAACATTATAATTGCTATCAGATGTTCGATCCAACCTCCTTAATGTGTTCATATAATTGCGTCATCAGTCAATAGGTGATCTAGTTTATTTCCTAGATACAAATACACTTTTTACACCTGAGCTGATATCAAAACACTCAACACAATGATATATATGTCTAAGTAATGGCATGCATGTCTCTCTTTTACCATTACAAAATCAAACTGTAGCTTATGGCCTATTATTTTATTAGTCAGTTGTATAAATTGATTATAAGGTTCTAATGTTAGATAATTGGTTTCATTATATTGGATTTATTGACAGCAGGACCAGGTGAACATATACGAAGAGGTATCTGTTAAAGAGACTTTACACAAGACACTGATGAAATATTCCCAGTACTTTGTAATAGTTAAAAGAAAAGCTGAACATTGTGCATTCTAATGATACAGTCCTGTCTGTAAAGCAGAATCTACAGTCATCCGAGATCAAAAAATCATTGGAACATCCCACAATTGTATCAGGTATGAAGCCCTTCTGAGTGATTTGAATTTTTCCAAATTATGCCAAAAAAGAATGAAGGTGGTATCAAAATATCAGATGAAGCATGAAATAGAGTTGAGTATTTCTACATTTTATTTCAAAAATCGAAACCGTCAGAAAACCCAACAAGAAAACCTTCTCTAAATCAACAAGTATTCAGCTGCTTTTTTCAAGAAAAAACCTTATATGCTCTATTGATCAACATCTATCCAGATGTCCAGATCAGAATGCAACATGCAAGAAATGTTAAAAAAGATCAAATTTACAAGACATTGTTACAACTAAAATTGTTACAACTAACATTGTTACAACTTACATTGGTACGATAGGTTGTTACTAGGTAAGATAGGTTGTTACTAGTAAGTTTAACAAGATAAGTTGTAACTAGGTAAGATAGGTTGTTACCAGGTAAGATAGGTTGTTACTAGGTAAGATAGGTTGTTACTAAGTAATTTTAATAAGATTGGTTGTTACTAGATTAGAAAGGTTGTTAATAGGTAAGAAAGGTTGTTACTAGGAAGTTTAACAAGATAGGTTGTTACTAGGGAAGATAGGTTGTTACTAAAAACATGCACTGCCTCCTCACATGGTGTTTTCAGGCCCTGAATCCTAGTCAACTGGATCGACTTACATAATATAGTTAAGTGGTCAAAATATTATGATCATAGCTTTGATACTTTATGAATAATCCTGAAATGAAAAGTGTTACGTTTTTCTCTGAACCACTCAATATATCAATGATATTTCTAACAAGCTCACAAATTTGACATCATTCCATGCCATGTAGAATGTCAGTGATGAAAAAATATTGTTGGATATTTTAATAACACAAAGTATTTTCTAAAGCATCAACTTGTCAGATATGAATTGTTGATTGGTTAACAAATGCTAAACCCTTATCTTTTTTTTTGTACAACCTAATTCTAGTAACTAACAAAAATAATTAAACAAAATATCTAAAAAAAAACAAAATAGCAGCAAACGACTTATGGATGGTCTATATTAAAGCTATTAAAGATTCCATAACTAGTACGTAAAAGGATTATCTCAAAATCATCAGCATTTCTAAATACCTGATTGAGATATGTAAGCTTATACTGATGCTGTAGAAATTCTACAGTACAATACTTGTCACACCACAACTTACAGCTTTATATTGATATTTCTGTAGAACTGTTTAAAATTAGTAAGTTTTATCTTTTAGATCTATTCTTACAATCAGACAAATTATTCCATTGGGAAGAATTGGATATTTCATTACTTTACTATGAAATATACAATCTATTCTCATTATGTCTATTTGAATTAAGATTCAAGTGAAAATGTCTTGGCAGCTTGTCAAGTACAGGACAGAGTTATTAGCCTATCTTAACATAGATGTTATTCTCAACAGCCTTCCTTTGCTGGAATTTCAGATAAAATATGAAATTAGACTGTCTGGTTATTTTTACTATAAGATAAGAATGTCAACAGGTAAACAGAATAAAATGATTCGTCACATAGCCCATCATGTCCTGCCTCATTCGTTATATCCACTTTAAGCTGTGAAATAGAATTCAGTATCTCAAAAAGTTATTTTTCCCGAGCGTACAAAGCAGGTCAAGCAAAAAGAGCTTCAAAAGGCAAAAGGCCATAAGTAGTATAAACCATGACCTTAAATCTCTATTTTGAACACGCCTAGAGAAAATTGATTTAGAGAGCCAAGTCTGTGTCTGTAGAAAATATACCCCTACGTTAGTTTTTGAATTATAGATTTTAGATTTGTCACACCATAAGATTTCTCAATATTTGTAAATTGTGTTATATATTATAAAGGGATTGTAAAGAAGTTTTCTAGATTTTTTACCCTATGTGTATTGGGAGCACTCATAGCTCCATTCCAATTTTCAATCTGTGGTTCCTGCAATTCCACTAAAACTAAGTGTTTGATAACTTTACTCATGCTAGGGGCAGACGAACGTATTTTTACGCCATCAAATTTGAAGTTTCCTATTATAATTGATAGAAGGCCAGTGTTTTCTGGTGAATGGTTTCTTTGCTTCTGTGAAAGGAATTCCGAGACTAAGGATATAAGCAGAAGGTTTTGTTTACAAATGGCGATGAATTTTCGATCAGAAATGTAAAGATTAACTTTGTTTGTGTACTTCTGCAGTTGTCCCACGTAAATTATGGATTATTATCATTATAACAAAATTAACAAAATCACAATAATGAGAAAGAAAATATCGCTACTTTTATTTTCTACCGCGTCCCCCGGTTGGAAATATGTGTAGTTAACGCCGATTGGTTCAATTGGTCCAATCAAAATTGAGTTCTCATAATCGCTATTTTCCAGAACAGTAAAAATTTGAGGCCGTGAGATTTAAAATACTTACGTAACCATTTAAGAATTATTTTATCGATTGTGACTTAACGCTTGGATTTTTCAATTTGAAACTTACATGAAAGGTAAGGGGCATCTTCCTCTACTTGTTCACATGAAGAATTATGTATTTCACAATCAAGACCACAAAAAACCAGGGTCTAGCCCTTTAAAAATTCGCCACGTTTGTTGATAAATTCTGCTCATCTACCCCGGCATTATCATGAACGCCTTCTGATACAAGCACATTTTGCGATTAGTGACGTCATCAAAGAATTAGTTTCAGTGGAATTACAGGAACCAGACATCTGATTGAAAATTAGAAATGGTGCAAATTGATGCTATCAGTTTTCTCACTATACATAAAAAATTAGAAAATCTCCTTGAGAATGTAAAGTTATATCGTTTCTAAAGACAAATTTTCTGCATTTGATTAGATCTAATCTAGATTCGTCACATAGCCCATCATGTCCTGCCTCATTCGTTATATCCACTTTAAGCTGTGAAATAGAATTCAGTATCTCAAAAGTTATATCGTTTCTAAAGACAAATTTTCTGCATTTGATTAGATCTAATCAAATGCAGAAAATTTGTCTTTAGAAACGATATAACTTTACATTCTCAATACTATTTCACAATCTTTTGAATAAACATTCATCAAATCCTTGACACATAAAGAGCCAAAATATATGTTGAATTAATGTACACAAAAAGAGTTTTTCCCCAAAATCAAGTTAGACATAGCTAATGAAACATTGGAAACATTTTTATACAATAAAAAGTTTAGAAATCAATTCCAAACCTATGCACCCCTTTTAACCTTACAGATTTTAAAATCAAGTTAAACTTAATTAAAATGCTCTTAAAAATCAACTACATGCAAATCATTCTGTGATAAATTACTCCTTGTGTCCATTTCTTTTAATCAAATTGCCACAGCTTCATTAACCTCTGAATCATGTGGGAAGCTAGTGTGAAAATGTTTGTGAAAATGTCTGTTTCCCTATTGCTTCATTAAACATTACACATTTTTTCAGTTTTTAAATTAATACGTAGTGTAAACATACCAAATTGCTAACATTTTGAAATTAATCATTAATTATAAGGCAACACACATTGTGTCAAATTTTTGTATGGCTGTGTTAATTAGATTGTATGTTAACTATCTTACTTTTAGCGTAAGTTGATAGCCCTAAATTGTAAGCAAATAAACGTTGAAGGTCGCCAGTGACATTGATGTCAAGTTAGAGTTAAGCATAAAAAATTCAGAAATCCTCTTTACAATCCCTTTAATACCATCAATATTTTACCTATCACATGTTAACCAAGAACATTCAAATTATGTCTCCCATAAATAACAAATTATTTTAGTATGTTAGTAGGTCTATGTCAATATTTCCTATACACATCATCTTGATGACTATTATATCTATCAAGGTTTTGCAACAAGATAGTTTTATGATACAAAAACATGGCTGTGATTTTGCCACAAATACTGTCTTATTCATTAACACTCCTCAGTACATCTACTTTGCTCTTGTACAGTCTTCATTCTGTTCCATCAATTTCAGATTCGAAACCCTTTTTTAATATCTTGCCCGACATTCAAGCACAACAATAGCCATACAGATCCAAAACATGAACAGAATTAGGTCAAATTCAAAACAGATGCTCGAGATAATATTTGTTGTAAAAGGATAGTGCTGTATGCTTACTGTTTTATCGTGTTGTAAAGTGAAGAAACTTCAGAACTCATCAAGAATTCAGCTGTGTATTAAAATATTTGCAGAACCACTCTATTGAAAATACATTTAGATTTGTGATGAAGATATTTATTATAAAAACTTAACCCTGTGGGTTCATAACCATAACATTACATAATTACAACAATGAGTTGATACATAGTTGATAACCATTTTAATCAAATGACTCTTACCTTATTTTACCTAACTGCTGCATATTTATTCAGGAAAAATACTTAAATTGAATCAGAAAAAGATGGACAGGTTTCGTCATATCAAAATTTCTGTTAGTACTTTGCCATGTAGTAACCCTTTCAGTTTGTGTAGGATGTAGTTTTAAAACTCTGGTCACAAACACTTGAATGTCACAAATTGTGGTCCTTGATTCCTGTCATGGGTATACAAGAGAACATCACAAGTCAAGCTTTATGAGACTCAAGGGTAAATTAAATAGTAGAGTATATAGTATCACTATTAGTGGCTTTAGACACTTACCATTAACAATATTTAGTTCACATTGGTCCTAGTGAGCATTTGAAAAAAAAAGAGTAACAACAAGTTTCTAAACTTCTAGGAACCATGGTAATCTAGAGTATTTGCAGTATTGTAAACTATATAACATGAGTCTGTAATGGTGGCATGACCCAGGTAAGCAGCCTTTAATCTGGTTAATTAAACTGTTTTGCGACAATCTTCATAAAAAGATTAAAAATTCATTCTGCTAATATTCTTTCAGTTTATAAATAATCTCTTGAAAATAATAATAGCTTGAAATAATCTGAAGCTCAGTAAGTACTGCCATTCAGCTATGACCACACATTTTGAAATGTCATATGTTGATTTTCACTGAGTTAATACTGTGTTAGTGCTTGGACCAAACCAAGTCAAGTAATAAAGTTTATTATTCTTTGTTCACAGAAGGAGAATCTTGTTTGTCGAAAAAGAAAATATTGTAACTCCAATCTAACTAACACAATTTTAACAAAACCATTCAACCTAATTGTAAACTATTATTCGAATCAGTTTGTTAAGACACAATTTAATCTGCTTTTAATTCTCTTCTGAAAAATTTAGGAAAACTATCTTACAACCTTTTCTAGTACAACCTTTGATATGATATTTTAATCCTGTTGCCCAATGTGTTACCGCCTCTGCATATTAAAGGCTAGCGTACACAAGAGCTCCCAGCTGAGCAAAATTTCATTCATGCCCCCCAGCTCAGCTTGCAGCTTTTGTCTGTTTACCTCACACACGCTAAGCTTTCGTAAACGGAGTGTCGAGCTATAGACATCTAAAAATAACTAGATCTTGTGACATTCTCACATGACTAAAACAAAATGTCGGACGTCGACAACCCTTGAAATGATTCAGAATATGAAGAAATTTTACTTCTTCTTTTGTTATTGCGTCGTCGCCGACGAAGAATACTTGCAAGCTCTCATAAGCTATGGATTCGACGATGAATTCAAAGACGCCAAGATCAAGGGGCAGTTTCCAATCTTGTAATGGATACAAACTCGCATTCACTGATGGGCGCAGCCATTTTTGTTTGATCACGTGCTAGAGCATGCGCCCCAATTCAAAGTTGAAAGCTAAGAGCTTTCGAGTGCCAACATGGTAAGGTATTTTTCAATCGAAAAAAATTATCAAACACGACAAATAATTTCCTTAACGCCTTGAATGAACAAAACTTTACGTAAACTCCGCGAACACGAGAGCTACGAGCTGAGCCGAGAGGCATGATTGAAATTTTGCTCAGCTGGGAGCTCTCGTGTGCGCTAGCCTTAAGGATATTTTTTATAGTTGAAAAAGAATATGTTATTTAGCTCATGTTTTGGTTATTATTTTCATGCACACAGCATAGTTTTTTATAAGTTAAATATGGAGCAAATTTGTAGGACATAAACCTGAATTATTTTGCTGTATATCTTGGGTCATTTGAAAACAAGTAATCTAGGACACTTCTAGACTTCATGTCTAATCAGCCAAAAGCAGACTTTCTAGACTTCAATCACATGACCCAATTCTTTTTCTTCAGTTGATCAAACCTATACAAGGTCTAGGGCATCTTGCAAGTCACTAAGAACAAGTTTGTCTATATCATAATTGTATGTAATATAACCAGATATAGTCATCTATTTGCACAAATCAGTTAATTTTCCCATGAAATGGAGTTTTACTACTCCACCCGTTGAGGCTAATGAAGACAGCCAGTGCCGAAATTTTACCAGAACATTACTCTACTCTTTTTGATATTCAACTGTCCAGGGGTCTTTAAAGTTCACAGCCTCTAGCCTAGCTATAATGTCCCATCTTAATTAGCAGGGGCAGATTAAGTTAAATAATAAAGGTATTAATATCCATACCAAGATTGAACCCTGCCACTACAGCTCCTTAATAAAAAATTTTCAAACTGTGTTGTATTTTGGCAGATATTTTTACTCTATTCTGTTCTAGTTTGTATGCCTGAAGAACATTGACAAATGAAGAAAACAGTATTTAGGCTTGTGTCACCAAATGTATGGGCAGAAAATTCATACAGTTATAATGCTGAAAATATCAGTTATAATTCTTCATTGATATCTTCATAGCTTATTATTAGATATCTTCCAAGTTTTTTAAATCATAATTTCTTGACAATTTTCCTCAACTACCCTAATTTTTCTTTCAATTTCATTTGAAATCAAATTAATATTTAATTCTGACCCATGGATCTAGTAAATTTATATGTAAATCCGTAGGAGTTTGCTAAAAACCGGTTTTAAAATCCAAGGACGGTTGTCTAGAGATTTTATATAAATATAATATAAATATTTTGAAAATGTGTTCTATCAAAACTCAAAATGAAATAATAATCAATAAATATCAATGTAAACAATAAAATTGTAAGAGCAAAAAGTGTCTTGACATTTGAGGTTTGAGTTAAAAGAATTTTTTATATTTTTTCAGACTCATATTGAAATCAACTTGTTTTTAAGCAATTTCTCCTTTTGTGCCATAGACTAGACATATAGTAACTCAAACAGAGGCAATTATTACCAAAGGTAGCCAAATTATAGCTACATTTAAAACATGTATTGATTTACAACATTACCTACCAATATATTTGGTAATTGTTTTTTTCCAAAAATTTTGTTGGCAATCAAGGAAGGATCAAAAAAAAAAAATTTCGGGGGTATGAATACTGACATTTCTATTTCATATAATGAGCTCAAATGATATTAACCCTTAGTTTCTGAAGTCCAATGGGCTATTGTTAATCAAAGGTTTAATTTAATAATAACAGTTTCAACACTACACCCAATTTACTTGCCACTTAATTACATGATAAAATACCTGAATGGTCTGTGACATCACAAAATCTTCACATCAGTATATGTTTCAAGCTATATAGAATTTAGGGTCTACGGCATTTCATATTAAAAACCAAATGGAATGGAAAAAGAACAGTTAGGAGTTTTATGTCCTACTTTTCTGCACCAAAGGAATGAAAGAGGAACAGTATAAATTCTTTCATTATATTTGTATGTAGTTTTATCCACAAGAGGGAGTGTCTTAAACCTAAAATTCTCAGATAGTTGAAAGAAGATCTTAATTGATCTAACATTTAATAATGCATGCCATCAATTGTCCAGTAAAGCTCTCTTAAATAAGAGTAAGAAACAGTTAATAAAAACCTAGACCACAAGTATTCCCTCTTTAATGAGCCTAAAGTTTGTATATAGCGTAGATATTCCTGAAGAAACTGATAGGCTACTGATAAATTCCTTCATTCCAATACATTCCTGCATCATCATAAACCTTAACTGAGTTTTAGTAAGACTTACCTGCATTTCCAACTAACTTGGCTCTCTTCACTGTAACAGAAAGAAAATAAAACATTAGTTTGGAACAATACTTCCATAAAAGGCATAAAATCAAATAATATTATCCAAATATGGCACGAATAAGCTACTCTGTTGTAGATTGAAAGTGTACTATAGTATTATCTATTATCGGTCACTGATGCCATTAGCGAATGAAATTTCAGCGAGACAACCGTTATCGCGATCAAATATAGGGCAATCAAACCTAGCTGTCAAATGATTTAAATCACTCACCGCACACACAAAGCAATGACATATTTACAGTTCACTTATCCAACACTAACAAAGTCCATGAAATCATTCTAACTAGTACAGTTTATGTGAAATTACTCCTGTTTTCTAATAACAACCGAAGCCCACTGTGTCAGTCGTTCGGCCATTTTTAATACTTATGACGTAGAAATATAAGGATCCGTGAGCTCATTAATATTAACGAAACAGTCAAAATTCAGAAATACTCATTCATGCGCAGACAAAATTAAAAATTGGTGATCGCTAATGATAATATATGTAAATAAGTATTTATGAAAAAACACTTTTGGCAATATTATTACAAGTAATGTGTTTTTATTTCGACATTTATGACATATGTTGTAAAATCGATTTTTGTTTTGACTCATAATATACGTCTTATATAGATTTACTATAGATACGCTAATATGTGTAATGAATAGGCTATGACCAGTCTGAATTGATTTTCATTCTTTCTCTTAGCAATGAAATATTTATTCATTTAATAAAGCTAAGAATATGAGGATTGTGATATCAGACTTCGGAATCGAGCGTTCCTTCATCCGTTTCCAGCTTGATTATCTACTGTTATGAAAACAATTCACTAGGCCTACTTACTTATATAGACCATCAAAAATGAAAATAACATAAAGAACAACGTGGTTTCCCCGTCAGAACGTTGTATTTAGGTCTACAAATTTACAGGTAGGCCTAACCGATTACTGAGTCATGACTATCAGCCTACACAGAGAGCAATTTGATACGTTGAGGATATAACTTTGAGATATAGCGGGAATGTTTATTTGGCCTACGTTATTTACATGCCAGTGCTAATAAAGGCGACTCCGCCATTTTGGCACCTTGCCAGCTGTCTGCAAACGCAAAAAAGTCGTAGGTGTTGTGTCTGAATTTGAGTACCCAAACTGAAACACAATAAAAAAAAAAAAGTCTGCTAACATGTATCCGCAAACCATGGGCGCAGATCACGGCGGGGACAGGGGGACACGTCCCTGATATCCCCCCCCCCCCCCACCACAAATGGTCAAGCTTGGTTGAATAAAGTGTCTGTAATGTAATGTAATAGGCACAATTTGGCAGACCATTGGTTCTATTTGGGACCCATCTCATCCTTTACCACTGGATATTTGCTGCAGTAATAATTAATTTACAGGAAATGTTTAACCCACGGAATAAGTGGTACATCATGTGTTTGGACGGTTCGGTTCTCCAGTATAAGACCTGTCTGTCTTTATAGATGATTCCTGATGTTACAGCTAGCTGGTCAGGACCTTGATGGTGTCTGGCCACTCTGTCTGTCAGTCTATTAAAGTCATAGTAAGACAGATAAGTAATAGTGATGGGTTGAACCAAAAATACAAACATCGCCATCATTAGAAAATGTCTTGGCTATTAGATAGACCAAAAGGTAGGCGTGTCAAGTAAATACGCCCAAAAGGTTTGCGAAATGTGGTCAAGGGTTGGCTAGCTTCATTCAATGGCACGGACCAGTACCCTGCGTTGGTTTCGATTTTGATAACAAATTCGCAGATGCAAATGCAAGGTTAAGTTCTTCAAGGGTTGGTATCTTGTGGGAACAACGTTTGAGGGCGTTATTCTGTCGCATGCTGTTATTGTTCCTGCGCGTTTCTTGTCGTACATCATACTGGAACATCAATCCGTATGTTCTGCCATTTTCATTTAACCCCCATTCTCCACCTGATCACTGAAAATAAGTGCAGTCTGGAATGATCGATATGGGATCTAGTCTTTTCGCATTAGCACATCGTCATTTTGTTGATATATTCACAATAAATTTGTCAGAAATAGTCTCATTGACAGACTAGTTGTGGTTGCTGTGTAGAATACTAAAACATATGCGGCATATTAGAAATCTTGAAACCACTTCTGGAATGATGTTATAGTTTTATATAATAGCTTACCAGGCAAGGTAATTACCAGCTGTCAGAAATGATAACAACATCTTTAGTGGCTTGATAATGAATTTTCAATTAATCTTAAAAATATTTATAAGTCAAGGCAATTAACCTGAAAATGTTCCTCAAATTATCATCAAATTCAAACATGACCAATGTCTCATCACTGTGCACGCAACGGCTATAAGTCTGAAACTGTTCATCCGATTATTACCAATTTCTAACCTGACCGAGATCTCAATATATACATGCATATCTTGTTTCATCAAGATTGGATAAAAACTGCATCGTGTCTGCAAGCCTAATTCGACTTGTTTTTACTAAGTCAAGGGGAATAACCCTTCATCCGATTGTTACCAATTACGAGCTCGACTCTATCTTGCCTACAATCGAAATTTGACCCGTTTTACATGTCATTAATTAAGGCAATAACTCTGAAACCGTTCGTCCGATTATTATCAACTTCGAACTTGACTGAGATCTCATTAATATATACATGCATACCAAGTTTCATCAAGATCAGATACAAACCGTATTCTCTATAATGCCTACAAGCTAAATTGGACGCAAAAACTCTCAAACCGTTCATCCGATTATTACCTATTTCGTATTTGACCGAGATCTCATCAATATATACATGCATACCATGTTTCATCTAAATCGGATTAAAACTGTAGCTTCTATCACGCCTACAAGAAATGTGAACGGACGGACGGGGGCAAGGGGCGACGGCAATATAGGTCGACATTTCCATGTGGGCGAATAAAAATCATACATTCAGGAAGACAGCTGATTGAAACAAAAGAACAAAAGATTGCATTCGCAAGTCGGGTATTTACACTTAATAAGTTCGTGTTAAATTGTTATAGTCGATCATGTATGCCGGTAGAACCTCGTGGCACCCTAGTCCCGACAAAAAGACTTAAGTGGGCAGGGACTGCAGGTCCCGATAATTCCTGCGACATTCCCTTAAAAAATTGATCAGTGTTCGTCTTTTTTAATTGTTTTAACTATACGAAACTCAAGTTATCATCTTCTTGCTGAATCAATGTTTAAAGACCACTAAAACCACTAAAAATTTGAACTAAGGATTGTAAAAAACGAATTTAGTGTCGTGGTATTTTTTAGACATCTCCACTTTTTCCGAGATTTGGAATTTGATGTCTGAAATTTTCATCTTTCAACCTTGCAGACAAAGGGCAGACTTGTTACCAAAATGCCTCCAGGGTTTAGAAGTGATCAAAACCTGTCAATCTGTCTCTTCATAACTGATGCTCACTGATTGCCGTCACCCATGTCCGTCCGTCCGTCCACAATTGCTCGTAAACACTCTACAAGACACAATTCTTGATGGATTTTGACAAAACTTGGTATGAGTGTTCGTAATCACCCAAGGATGAACTTTATTAAAAATCAGACGAATTGAAAAATATTTAGTATGAGTTATTGCCCTTGTTCTTGAAAACGCTATCAAATTTAGCTCTTAAACTCTAAAAGGCATGATTCTTGCTGGATTTTGACAAAACTTGGTTTTATTATTCAGTACCGCACTGAAGATTGAATATTTGCCTTCTAGAGTTTTCAAGAGCTAAAAATTGAACACGTTTTCAAGAACAAGGGCAATAACTCATACTCAATATTATTCAGTATCGCCCTGAAGAGTTCAAAAGAAGTGTAAGACTGAAAGTTGAATATTTCATACTGGTATTGTTACTGTACTACCAAATAATTTTATTCAAAATCAAAGCTGCCAGTGGGCGTATATTATCTTGCCTGGCAAGCTATCTTATGTTATTTATGACACCAGGTATATCTCTTATTCGCCAATTTTAAAATTCTTAAATTTCATGTTAATTCTGAGACGTAGTATCACTTTAAGGAAACCCGGACTCCCAACAGACCCGATGAGGAAATCCTACAGCTCCTGGATATTTGACTATGATTCGCAATGATTTTACATTTATGGTTTAACATATCTGTAAACCCTTTTCATGGCAGTGTGGGAGCGCGTAATGTATTACCCCTTACATGTTCATTTGACCGATTGTTTTATGGTCATTTTCTTGATAATTTTGGCATGGTTTGGGACATACTCGATAGAGCAAATTTTGGAATTTTTCAATAATCACCATCCATCCATTCAACTTACTGCCAACGTTAGTCACAAGAGCATAGACTTCCTAAATACCACTGACTACAAAGACGACTCCACAGAGGAAACGAATAAACTTAATATTAAGGTATATTTTAAAGAGCTACACGGTTTGTTCAATGAGTTTTTGTGGTCTTGATCGTGAAATACATAATTATTGATGCCAACACGTATAGGAAGATGCCCCTTACCTATCGTGTAAGTTTCAACGTGAAAAATCCAAGCGTTAAATCACAATCGATAAAATAATTCTTAAATGGTTACGTAAGTATTTTAATTTTCGCGACCTCCATTTTTACTGTTCTGGAAAATAACGATTATGAGAACTCAATTTTGATTGATCTTGATCAGCTACACATATTTCCGACTGGAAGACGCGATAGAAAATAAAAATAGCGATCAACTTCGTTATTTTCATTTCTCATTATTGAAATGATAATGATAATAATCCATAAATAACACGTAACATAAATGAGAGGCGTATATTGTCGTCACCCATGTCCGTCCGCCGGTCGGTCCGTCCATCGATCCGTCCATAATTGCTCGTAAAAACTCTACAAGGCACAATTCCTGACTGATTCCGACGAAACTTGGTATGGTTGTTTGAACTCAATTGAAAATCAGAAAAGCAAAAAATATTTAGAATGAGTTATTGCCCATTTCTGGACATATCGTTCAACTTTTAGCTCGTAAACGCTCTAGATGGTTGAATTATTAACAGATTTTGACGAAACTTGGTGTGAGTAGTTGTAAAAAAAATTATAAACCCTATTGAAAATCAGAAAAATCAGAATGCACAATTCTTGATGGATGTTTACGAAACTTGATGTGAGTTTTTTTTATCAACCACGGATGAACCCTATCAAAAATCAGAAGAATCGAAAAATATTTAATTTGAGTTAATGCCCCTGTTCTTAAAAACGCTCTAGAAGGTTCAATTCTTGACAAATTTTGGCTAAACTTGGTAATATTATTCAGTATCGGACCAAAAAGTTTAATAGAAGTGTATGACTGAATGTTGAATATTTCATACTGGTAATTGTTACTGTACTATCAATTTTTTTTTTATTTAAAATCAAAGCTGCCAGTGGGCGTATGTTACCATGTCTGACAAGCTATCTGAATATTTTTGATAAAAATTCATCCCCATTTGTAAACAAAACCTTCTGCGCTAGGAAACCATTCAGGAGAACACACCGGCCTTGTATTAATTATAATAGGAAACTTCAAATATAGGAAACTATATAAAGGGTTTAGATATAGTTTCACCCACAATTAGCGTAATTCTTCACGTTGAAAATAAACCGGCCTATCTCTTTAAGGAAACTGATACTCAACTTATTCCTTTCTTAGTAAAAACGCGTCAAATTTGCCTTGTAGGCACGATAGAGACTACAGTTTTTATCCGACCTAGATGAAACTAGGTATGCATGTATATATTGATGAGATCTCAGTCAAGTTCTTATTTGGTATTAATGGGATGAACGGTTTCAGAGTTATTGCCCTTGACTTAGTAAAAACGCGTCAAATTTGCCTTGTAGGCACGAATAGAGACTACAGTTTTTATCTGATCTTGATGAAACTAGATATCCATGTATATATTGATGAGATCTGGGTCAACTTAGAAATTGGTAATAATCGGATGAACGGTTTCAGAGTTATTGCCCTTGTGTGTACAGCGATGAGACATTGTTCATATTTTAATTTGATGAACTGTTACAGGTTTTTGCCTTGACTTATAAATGATTTTAAGATTATTTGAAAATTCATTTTTAAGCCACAAAAGATTTTATCATTTCTGACAGCTGATGATAGGTGTATGTTACCTTGCCTGGCAAGCTATCTTCATTAATGCTAAGGTATAGTTACCTGATTTATCGCTATATGCTTATTAAAATCTAGACTTAATCCTTTACTAAGAAACGGTACTCGATCTATAACATGTGAATCCAAGAATTTAATTTACTTCTTGAATGTCCCAAATAGTATCTAGGACAAACTAAAAATAATGTACGCACTCTTTTAATGCTCACAGATCAGACATCAAATTTTAAAAAAATCTCGTTTCTAATCATTTTAACGGCCATTCAACAGACGATCGTATCCCAACCCCTAATGAGCGCATAGTAATTGAACTATCTAAAGATAAGATAGCTTGCGAGGCAAGGTAACATACGCCCACTGGCAGCTGTCAGAAATGATAAAACAGTCTTTAATGACTAAAGTACGAATTTTCTCATATTTTGAAATTTTATTAGTTTGAATTCAATTATATATATATATATAAATATATATATATATATATATATGCCAGTTATTTATGCTGAGTAATTCCACAATTTTTTTAAAAATCAATATCAATAACCCAAATACAACAAATAATTAAATCACATAGCTCTAATCAAGGAAAAAAAATTGACGCGTTTTTTCCAAAGTCAAGGGCTATAACTCAAAAACCGCTCATCGAAAAATCATCAAGTTCAAACTTGTCCACGATCTAATCAATATACACGATCACACCAAATTTCATAAAAAAAAACGGTTCAAAACTGTAGTCTCTATTGTGTTCACAAATTTTGACGCGTTTTTCTTAAGTCGGGGGCATAAACTAAAAAACCATTCATCAAAAAATCGTCAAATTCGAACTTGACCAAGATCTCATGAATATACATCATCACACCAAATTTCATTCAAATTGGATGAAAACTGTAGTGTCTATTGTGTTCACAAACACATTTTGATGCGTTTTTACAAAGTCAAGGGCAATAACTCAAATCCGTTCATCGAAAATGGGTCAAGTTAGAACTTGTCCGAGATCTTATCAATTCCAATGATCACACCAAGTTTCATCAAAATCGGTTGAAAACTGTAGCTTCTATTGTGCTCACAAACATATTTTGAAACGTTTTTACAAAGTCAAGGGCAATAACTCAAAAACCGTTCATTGAAAATGCGTCAAGTTAGAACTTGCCCGAGATCATATTAATTCCAATGATCATACTAAGTTTGATCAAAAATCGGTTGAACTTGTCCGAGATCTTATCAATTCCAATGATCACACCAAGTTTCATCAGAATCGGTTGAAAACTGTAGCTTCAATCCTGCTCACGAACTATTTTTGACGCGTTTTAACAAAGTCAAGGGCAATGTCTCAAAAACCGTTCATTAAAAATACATCAAATTCGAACATGACCGAGATCTTATCAATTCCAATGATCACACCAAGTTTCATCAGAATCGGTTGAAAACTGTAGCTTCAATCCTGCTCACGAACTATTTTTGACGCGTTTTAACAAAGTCAAGGGCAATGTCTCAAAAACCGTTCATTAAAAATACATCAAATTCGAACTTGACCGAGATCTTATCAATCTAAAACATCACACCATCACACACTTATCAAATTCAGATGAAAACTGTAGTCTCTATAGTGCTCACAAGAAATGTTGACGGACGGACCGACAGACCGATGGACCGCGTATAAAAAATACTAAATTCCGCCAAGCTAGGGAAGCACATTGGATTGAGACTCTTACAGCAAAACCGATAGCACCCTTAGTTGTCTTCTTTAATATCAACAACAATCTAGCAAGTAAGATAGTCCATGCCTATTAATGAGAGCCTATAAGAGATATTCCCCAATGTCTATAAACAAAAGATGATTGTCGCATAAGACGAGAACTTAAATGACAACCTTGTTCATAGCACACTAAAACCCATTAGTATGACGTAACAATCTACTCTCTCGCCCATTGGGTGGGTAATATTTTATCTAATTTCAGATCAGAACAGAAGAAAAATACCCAGCAATTCCAAACCGTTTATTCCTATTCTAAATGAAGTATTTGTTATATACTATAGGCCTTGAATTTTCCATCACCCAAGATGAGGTTAGATACGATACTTTGAGCTAGAGACCAAATGGCAAACAATCTAATGTCATAAGAGTGTGTTAGTGCAAAAAATTTCATATCAGTGGAAAACATATTTCTTTTCACCATTATAGAGAAAATGTTATTGTTTATGGAAAATGATCGATTTTCTGAGTTTTTCAAACTGCTATTCATAAATCCAATCTTCGTGTAATTTAAATAAAATTGATCATGAAAAAAAAAACAGTTGTTTCATCAGAGGCCAACAGTCCGTTGAATATTGTCTTCAAGCGCCTGTATTGCTGTATAGCATATAGTATTTGAATGATTTCACTTCATGAGATGAAAATAGCACAAATACATGTATATCGAAAGGAATCTTTTTTAATAAAGATTCGCCAGAATTTCTTAAGGAAATTGTTGTAGAAAACACAAGGATTAAATGAACTTATTCATGCTCTTATCGTGTGTGAAACGTTTTCAGCCAATGATTAGCCTAATTTTATCCGTTTAAACAAGTCAATAACTAACAAAATATATTATCATCAATTTCTAACTTAACTGATATATCATCAATAGCCCTATTTATACTGTATAAGTTTCCATCACGTCTATAGGTCAAATGTCACTTTGATTAGTCTAGGGCAATAACAAAAGAATACGCTTTTTAAGAGCGATTTTAATTTCGAACTGGATCGAGTTCTCATCATTATATCAGAAAATCATTACTGCAGCCTCTGTACTATCTGTAAGAGCTGCGGACAGACAGACAGGGGGTGACAGCAATGCACCCACATTTCAAAACTTATATTAAGTATAATCATTTCAGATATTGATGACTTTTAAAATCGATCTTATTTCAGTAAAATCACTTTGTTGTATTTACATTCGATTTGATTGAACTGTGGATGAATTCAAAAGGACCATTTCTGATCTATGATAAGAACAACTCTAGATTTATTTCATCACATAAGGGGTTTAAGTATATGGGGTACTCCGCAAAATGGAGCCAAAAGATACGGTACAGAAAATTTCAAACCTATGAGTAGAAATTGTATATCAATATGTCCCAGAATGATTTATATGGTTGTCAGGGTTATATCAATACCAAATTAAACCATGTCTTTGTGCCTGCTAGATTACGTCTGCTCTGATTGGATTTTCTAACGGAAGTTTGCTGTCAATAATTAATATCTCATATGAAACCTATCGATATCAATCTACATGTGGTTATATAATGAGATAAATATTCCAATAATAAGAAGCGCAGATTGCGCAAAGCTTTTATGTTGCCTGTGTGAAATTTTAGTTTGCGCAATACTTCATCACAGACAGGCAGTAACGAATTGCCTATTCAATTTAGATTTCCTCAAGAGGCATAGCAAAACCATTGTGTATTTTGTGATACAAGCACCAAATTTATCATACTGTTACTTTGACTTTTTCAGTTATGTAGCTACGTGAAATTCAACCTGCGTTGAATTTTTATTCATATGCATAATAATTACAACATTTAGAAAATCGCTGAAAAATTGTCGCATCAATAAAATTGACTGGCTAATCATTACTTTCGGACAATTACACACTACAGGTACTATAAAAAACCTTGAAGTCAAAAGTGACGATAAAGAGTTTGTGGTCGAGGCAAAAAGAGGGCACCACCACCATCCCACTCACCGCCATCTTCATTCTCGCCATCGCCCAGCTTTAGATGTACCCGTTGATGCCTCCCCTGCCCGAGTCGTCCGCCGCTCGCCGTCTCCATCCCCTGACCGCAACTAACGTGGGGAATCTGACGCAGGTTTAATGGTGGATTCAGTTGCCTCCACTACAGGTAAAGAGAAAAAGAGGGCAAGGAAAAATGTTTGCCTCCGTTCCATTGAAGAAACGTATATCGACTTATGAATAACGTTGCTGTAACCTATGACAGCGTATGCCCAACGTTCATCTAACGTATGTGTAACAAATGACTAACGTATGAATCAAATTACGTTCCGAACCTTGAAAATTTTGTGCATGCTCAAAACTTTTTGAGAGGTTCAACGCATGCCAGTGTGTTGTGCTGTTAAAGGATGCTATACATTAAAGTGCCATTAGTAGGAACGAGAATTCCTTAGCTAATCCAATTAATAATAGTGCACACAGCTCACCGTCTACATTTGAGCCTTCAAATTCATGTGTGTCCAGAAATATCTGTGTTTCAATCTTGACAAGACAGTTTTTTATCCCTTTTTGGAACCTTCCAAAAATTTCACCCTTTTCGAATTAAAAATATGAATATTGTGTGCATTTCACGTTGTTAAAATTTCCGTCATTATATCGGTGATTCGCACTCTTAATTGTCGACATTTCACTAATATTATAGCAAGCACGCTATGGTAAATAGTCTATGCCGTCTATCGCTAATTAGAATTAACACTGCAGGTATTGGTGCAAGGGGGGTAACTTGTTTAATATATTGTTCCTGTCGTGGTGACAACACATCTTTTTACAACATAAGCAAAACGCCACGCCCTTTGCAATGAGGAATTGTTTTTACCTTTTATCGATTTTTATTGTGTAGACATTTTTAAAGTTTACGATCAGTACATGATTGAGCACAAGTTTAATTGAAACCGGATTAAAAAATGGCTTCTAGTGTACTTCCAACCTCCAGTAAAACGCGAGAGAGATTTAAAATTGCTTCTTCGTCTATAGGAAAACAGGGTTTATATCTATGGTGGGGGTAGCATTTGCCGATTCTTGGGCAAGTACTTTTGCTTTTTATTGATTTGACGGAAGCAAATTCTTAGGCTTAATGAATAAAGAAGTAAGGAAAAGCCCAGAAAACGTTTTATGAATTCGGTCCAATAACATTGAAGGTTAAACCCAGACAGCACAAGTGTTTATAAACCAAAAACTGTAGCCTGAACACGTTCCTAATGGACCATTCGGGAACAGAATATAGATTCGTCATCAAATCATTAACTATCATTTAATCAAACATCGCGTAAATAACGAGAGGACGACCCGAAAAGAAACATCTTATAAATAATGAATTTCATTTCTATTTCCTAAACCATAGTAAGTTATTCCCCTTGGGACATATTGGTCTTCTTCAATCTAGAAC
Source organism: Lottia gigantea (assembly GCF_000327385.1). Classification (NCBI taxonomy): domain Eukaryota; kingdom Metazoa; phylum Mollusca; class Gastropoda; family Lottiidae; genus Lottia; species Lottia gigantea. The sequence goes on along the minus strand of NW_008707617.1, from coordinate 2,127,416 downwards.
GAAATGAGTTTCCTGTTCAGACAATTGTTTAAGAGAAAGATATCTTATCGAACGCCTGGACGATTGACAAGTTCATGCATAAAATAAGATCATGCTAGAAAGATAAACATTTCTCTCAAGGTGTAATGATACTCATTTGAAATAGAAAATAGAAACCTGCAAAGCTATTGTATATTACAACTCAAGATGTACACAGTTTCAAAGTTAATAGTGGAATGCCAAGCATACAATATAACAACATAGTGACAGACACAAAGTGGCAATCTACAGAGGGGGCATGATATAGATTATCTGCATATCACCTTGATTATGATATAAACTCACACAAAACCATCAAAATCTTTCGTTATTCGGGTATATCGACAGTTTCGTGTTAATTCCAAAATGACAGAAATCAATCCTAACAAAACAAAAGACATACTAAAAAGGTAAAATACATCACTGGAAGCTTTGTTAAAAAAATAACAGTTCAGAAATATCATAATATATAATATGTAAATATCTGTGAAGATTTTATTCGATTCAAAAGCAGTATGAAAAAAATCAATGAAAATATCAAGAAATAATAGAAAAAACTTTTTTAAAGAGTACATAATTACTAAGTATTGGCCTTACTTGAACCTTGAATATCACCCGCTCTGCCATCTTAAACTATAACTGAGCTCAATGAACGAAATGGTTGAAGTGTCTTCAGGGTAGACAATAAAGTGAGTTTCTAGTACATTGACATCACGTTTTCTCTCTATAATCTCAGTAGACATTGGATACGAAAGAGAGTGGCTTATTTAAAGAAATAGTGAAATTCTTAATTCACTAGTATATTAGGTGATTAGATTAGTATAACTCTCGATTTCATGAGTGAATACAGTATAATAATGTGTAAATAGTTCACAACAGAAATAGTTTTATCGGAGTCAACCCCAATTACTATTCTCGGATTCCATAGCAGAGACGAATAAACTGGATATTAAAGTGTATTTCAAAGAAACTGATACTCATCAACTCTTGCACAAGAGCTCCTTTCACCCAAAACATACCTTTTCTGGTATAATTCGATCCCACCGAATTTGCACGAGATCTTCTGATTTCGATCAAGTCTGTACGATTGTTTTCTCAAAACTGAAAGAGCGTGGGTACTCCGCACAATTTTTGTAAAACATAAAAGCAGCAGAACGCAGATAGCAGCTAAAAGCAGACTTTATGCCGAAGTACCTTCAGGTTTAAGAAGTGCTCCATGTTTGTCCAGTAGATGCAAACCATGTCCCTTTATATCAGAAACTCATTATTTTGTAAGCAACTCTACGAATAAAAGGTACCCGATCCAGGAACATCTAACATGTGAACATTCGAATGTAATATATTTAATTTCATGTAAGATATGTCCCAAACAATATGTAGGAGAAACTAAGAATAATTTTCGCACTCGTTTTAATGCTCACAAATCAGATATCAAAATAAAGAAAGACAGGCCTGTTTAATCATTTCAACCTCGCCTTTACACTGATGTTATTTTTGTGACTCTCATAATATGGCGTTTTCTATCACTGAAAGTTTCTACAAAGTTTCGGATTTATGATCAACCTGCGAACTAAGTATTATGTGGTTAAATGCAGTTGTTTGTCAGTCAATTTTAAGACGTTTGTGAATGGAGGTCGGCATAAGCTTGGCTTACAAGGAATCAAGAATGCGAGAAATAAAAAGTAATGGACCATCACAATACCATGCTTTAAACCTCACTTGTAAAGAAAGTAGATTGTTTGGTGAAGGATTTCATCAATAAATCTTTATTTCTAAAGACGCTATCCTAATAGAGGGAGTTTTAAATATAGCCATTGTTAACCATTTGAGAAGAGAAACGACAACTTTCATTTGAAATTGATATTTTATTGTTGATAATGGAATTATAACGGAAATAAAGCCGAAGTTGATAATCGCCTACGCATCCGTTAAATTATGACTAAGCATGACACCTTTTGGCGTCCAATACAACCAGTAATCGAGCAAGCAAGACAGTCCGCGCCTATAAGATAAAAATGATTACGGGGTTGTACTCTAAATCAGATATAAATAACAACTTCGTTTCTCATACTAAACTTTCATTTTTAAATAGCTAGCAAAATTTGACAAGATAGCTGAAATTTTGCTTTAGCCTTTCATACGAATGTTGATTAATGTGACGGTTTACAAATATTTTAAGCACTACTCAGTTAGGCACGATACTTTAGGCACACTTTTGTTTAGGCACTTTTGTTAAGGGACAGGTGTGGCATTTTGGGGGGTTGAATTTAATCTTTTATTGTCTTCAGAAGTACTAGAAATGTACGAAAATCGTATAATTAATTTTATTTGCTTTTCCTATATATGTCTTTTCTATATATCACAGAGTACCTTAAATTGACGAGTAGTCATTTTAACATTCAATCACGAATAATTCTAGATACACATGGAGAGCTTTGAACTCTTAAACTGATTGACTTAGCTTAATTCCCGTTTCTTAGAATAAAGTATGATTGGTGAAAAAAATGGCTTAAATTGTCCCTTTCAATGTTCAAACTAATATTTGGCTCAATGTCATTTTAAACCGGTAAATGAAAACCTTATCTGTCGCACACATCGTGATTTGTACCTGATTTCTGATTGATTGAACAATAAAAAGATTAATATTTTACATGGTCAAAAATATCCAACCAATCGGAACCACCAGATAGCTCCGCTTCCGATTTATATATCTGTTCTATTCTTTATCTGAATAATTTCCGGAGAAAGCTTCATAAAGAATTGGTACCAACTTAACTTCGTACATTTGGGAGAATACTGATCTCTCCTCTTGTGTTTTTTCCACAGGTTACTACACTTATGTCATAATTTGTTCGTGAGCACTATAGAGACTATTGTTTTCATCCGACTTTAATGAAATTTCTTATCATTTATAATGATGATGTTATGGTGAAGTTCGAATTTTGACGATTTTAGTTTTGAGTTATTGTCCTTGACTTAGTACACACGCTTCAAATTTGTTGTGTGTATACAATAGACGTTACAATTTTAGATGGATTTTAATTTTAAAGTTGTTGTGATCACTTTTATTTCTGAGGTCATGGTTAAGTTCATATTTTATTCATTAAAGACTGTTATCATTTCTGCCAGCTGTAATATTTCCTGGCAAGCTATATTTAGTTTAAAAATCGCTCCAAAAGTCAACATGGATTGTCACACACAATTGCTGATTATCTTGGCCGCAATACAGAAGACGTTGACGGGCAGAATTGAAGCAAAATCGATTTGGTTCTAAATTCAGCTCCAGATTGAGCAATACCAATCAACTGATACGATCAGTTTTCTTGTATCAAATTTCTTTATTACTACTTAATTCGATACCCTATGAGCAATAGAAGTATTCTAAGAACGCAAAGTAATACCCTCTTTTGGTCAAAAGACATGTTTCCCAGTCAGCTAGACATAATCATTAATGACTTAAAACCATCCAACTAAACTAATATTATACCCCAGAGTTAATCCTAATCTATCATAAAGATAATGAAACAATTTTACACTCTAATGCTTCTAATTAAAGGTTAAGAGTCATGTCGTAAGGTTCGGTACCAAACTAACAATAGATTTGCTTACAATTGGTTTAATACTGTATCTAGAAGAGAGATGTTATTTGCATCTTCATCTAAACTGTGAGCAAATTACATTTTATATTTTTTAATATAAATTACAATATCAGAACTTATTTTACTTTCTGTTATCTTTTGAAATATATCACAGTATCAGAATGAATTTTATATTCTTCGATATCTTTTTATATAAATTACGGTATCAGATTACATTTACAGTCTTTGTTATCTATTTAGAACGCACTCTACTTTTTTTTGTTATCGTTTTAAATAAATTACAGTATCAGAATGCATTTTACTTTCTTTATCTTTTAAAATAAATATCAGAATGCAGTTTATATAATTGGTACCTTTTTATAAAAAATTACAGTATCAAACCGCATTTACATTCTTTGTTATCTTTTCTAAATAAATTACTATATCAGATTGCATGTTTATTTTTGAAATCTTTGTATATAAATTACAGTATCATAACTCATTTCCATTCTTTGTTAGCTTTTGTAAAATAAAATTACAGTATCAGATTACACTTACATTCTATGATATCTTCGTAAAAATTTCTCAGAACGCATTTACATAATTTATCTTTTTGAATAAATTACACCCTTTGATATCTTTTTATATAAATAACAGTATCAGAACTCATATACATTCTTTGTTATCTTTTGTAAATGAATTACAGCATCACATTGCATTTACATCCTTTGAATCGCGTCAAATTTGTTTGTGGGCACAATAAAAGCTACAATTTTCATCTGATTTTAATGAAACTTGGTGTAAAACATTGGAATTGAAATCTCGGTCAAGATTGAGTTTGATGATTTTTCAATGAACGGACTTTAAAGTTTTTGCCCTTGACCTAGTCAAAACGCGAAAAATTTTTTCGTGAGACTTCAGTTTCTATCGGAATAAAGTGAAATTTGGCGTAATCATATATAGTGATGAATATTGGACAGTTCGAATATAAGGGTTTTTTTGTTGCTCTTGACTAAATCGAAACGCATCAAAAACACATAAATATTTTGTGTAGTCATATAATATATTTGATATATTAGAAAAGTTTTCATTAGACTAAAAGGTTTTGATTTCGGGGAAGAGGAGGGTTTGACTTAAAACATTCAAATTTTGTTCATGCGCTCAATAGAGTCCATTTTCATTCCATTTGAAACTTTATGTGATCGTCTATAATGATAAGATCTTTTTTTTAGTTATTGCCCTTGACTTAGTAAAAACGCATCAGAATTTGTTGGCTTGTGAACGCGATAGAGGTGACAGTTTATGTCAAAGTTTTATTAAATTTTGTGTTTGTTTAAATGAACAATATCTTGCACAACGCGTATCTTTTACATTAATTACAATATCATAACGCATTTAAAATTTTTTTTATATATTTGAATAAATTAAAGTATCAGTACATACTTTGTTATCTTTTTGATTAAATTAAAGTACCGGAACCCATTTAATTATTAGTTATCTATTTTTTATACAAAATACAATTGTTATGGATAGAAAGCTGGTTTCTTGATGGATTTTGATAAAATTTGGTGTGAATGGAGTGAATTTGAAGTTACTGCCCTTGTTCATTTTATACTTGAAAATGTCTCTTGGACACAATAGAGAACTGGTTTCTTGAAAGATATTGATAAAATTTGGTGTCATTGTTTGTTATCACTTAAACAAGGGCAATAAATCTTGTTACATATTTTTGATTTTTCTGATTTTCAATAGAGTTCATCCTTGGGTGATAACAAATACTTCGTCAAAATCTGTCAAGAATTGTGCCTTCTAGAGTGTTTTTAAGTAGTAAATTGAACGCCTTTTCAAGAACGAGTGCAATAACACATACTAAATATTTTTCCATTTTTTTAAATTTTCAATAGTGTTAATCACTGGGTAATTAAAAACACTCACAAGTTTCGTCAAATTTTGTATTTTGTTGAAATTCCAAAATGTGTCTTGTACAGTGTTTGCGATCTAAAAATAATTTTCAAACAATAACTCATACTAAATGTTTCGATTCATCTGATTTTCAAAAGGGTTCATTCTTGGATGATTACGAACACTCATACCAAGTTTCGTTTTGTGGACGGGCGGACGGACGCCAATATACATGCATTTTATGTGGGCGTTTACAAATGAAGTTAGACAGTTTGCGATACTTATAAAATGCAATATTCCCTTCATAAACGTGATGTAGGTAAAAGATCTGTGATCTCCATGACGTTGGAGGATCTGATTTTTAGCAAAACCAGATGATTTTTTTATGGTGCCCCACAGAAGTAACAGTAAATTTCAGTCAATAGTATATTATGAGGTTGACATAAATTATGACATAAATATATTGATTTAACAACGGTTACATTAAGGAGGAAAAAGATAAAAACTGGCACGTGATATAAAAAAAAGTCCGGGAATGAGATGTATGGTATGATTTCTATGGAGTAATGATATATGCTCTCTAGTGTGGATAATATATAACACAAGTATGGTTAATTCCAATAAACATTTTCAGAGTTATTACCCTGGATAAACATTAAACGTATCGATCATTTGAAATGTTTAAAACTGCTACATTGACAAACTGAAATAAAAAGATTTATTCTGCTAGTTGAAATTATAAAACGTATCAATTTTGCTTGTTGGACTAAAGATTTACTTGTCATACCAAGGAATACTGAAAACAGTTAAGAATAGTCTTGTGGGTTTATTTTGTTCAAATGAAGCGATATGGTCTCCGTTATGCAATTACAAAAAGATGACGCTCAAGTCTACGTTACATAATGCAGGTATTATTATGATAGTATCTTGATGATCTTGGTTATCATTTGTATATTGATGAGATCTTTCCGTCAACATATAAAAACATGGTACTTGTACGGCCATTCATTAGACGATCATAACATAATGGGCGCATGGTAATTGCTCTGCCTTAAGATGAATCTACGAAATTCCGCCAAGCCAGGAAAGACTATTGGATTGAAACACTAAATACAGCAAGATCGATAGGACTGAATATTCAGCATAATGCAGGCATAGCAACTTATGTCGTCTTCGTTCAATACCACTAGCAAGTAAGATAGTCGATGCCCATAATCTCTACAAGAGAGAATTTTAAATAACCCTTTTAAAACAAATTCAATTTGATCAAGTAGATACATAGATATAAATAGCTAAATATTTTAATATTAGTCATATTACTTATACTTAATGAAGCCTAGTCGTGATAGTAATATTTTCCAATAAAATGCATTAGCATGTTGATTGGAAATTGATGAGATATTAATACATTCAAATTTATATGACCGCCAATATATTATTAAGTCAATAATATGAGAAAAGTTTGTATGTACACGGTTATCATATCCGACAGCTGTCAGTGGGCGTATGCTTCTTTGCCTGCTAAGCTACCTTTTTCTACTCTCTTCATGATTAAATGGTATTTATTGTAGGGGTAGTGTGTAGTGACCTTTTTACAACTTCGATCTTTTAATGACAACGGGATCTGCAGCAAAAATATAGCCTTAGACGATGCCAAGAAATATAATATCTAGCATACACAAAATAGGCAAAAACAGGGAAATTTCCGTTTCATTACGTCCTAGCTGGTAAACGAAACGAGCTAGCCCGACATCTCAGGGACCTCGTAGAATAGCTGAGCCAAAAGTGATGATCAATTTGTCTTTTGTCAAGGTGAATGGAGGAAGTGGGTAATGGCGGAATTCGATCCGTGGATCCTTTCTCACAAGCAAGTTTGGTGTAAATGCAAATTCATCTCTGGAACCCAATGTTTTAAATTATTTATAAATAATTGTATTTTGTATAGCCCGAATGAAGCGTTAATGCAAACTTCCAGTGTATGATCTGATTGGAAAACATGTTCGTTGCAGGGTATCGATTAATGCAAGATTTCTCCCTAGAACATAAGTATTCATAACAATAATGTTTCTGTTGAACTATGATAAAAAGTATAGGTTGCTTTGATCTATACACTGAGCTTAATTTATCAATAAAATATTGAATTTAGTTGTAATTCAATAACAATTTATTTGATGAGCACAAGTTATTGTTAATTTCTAGTAATTAATGGGAGTTACTTGATCAATTTTTTCGAGTTGTTCATGAATAGTATATTTAATATCGAGTGACTTCGAAGGGTGTTAACCAATTTAATTAAAAAGGATTTTAAAATATCGTTTCTTTTTATGCTATTTTTCATTATTTTAGTCAGGGATGAATTCTGTGAAAGCTGAACTGTCAGATTGCTCTATTTTGTGTTTCTTTATCCCACCATTCGTCTTTTTTATATCTAAAAAAAGGTCCTACTGGACTTACTATGATTGTTTAAAATTAACATCTGTTAATTTCCAATGAGACTGTAGTAAAACAACTTGTGCATGGCAGGCGAAAGATATTAAACAATAATAGAAAAGATGCGAATGTTGACTAATCGTCTGCCAACGACATCTTGAAAAAAAGGTTCTTCTTGTGAATTCTCTTGGGAGGTCATCAGCATGGTGTCCAATTATTATACAGTCGGTAACTAAACACGTATGACGGTCTTGTGTGGAGGGGTTCTTGAAGGCGGTGGGAAATTAAAAATGTGACTATAATTACAAGGTTTGAGAGAAAAAATTCTAAAAAGCGTCAACCGTTCAGTTAGGCGATTAATTTGATCTCACGATATTAACGACATCTTTTTATTGATCTTAAAAGTATCCTTCGGTGAAATCAAGAATTTCTTTTAATACTTTGAACGATTGGTATGTTTTTGTTTTGGTTCTAAAGTTGGCAATGAGCTTAATATAACGATTTGCTTATTCATCTAAGATGGATCTTGGCAAAACACATTATCTTTTTTTTTACAAATAGTTTAATTGGTAGTTAATTTATGCATATCAAGCCGAATGCCCAAGAATTGTTGAGCGCCCCCCCCCCTCCCAAAAATCCAACTCTTTACGCAATGTAGAGGTAGAAATATTTTACAACCTATAATAAGCGAAAATAAAATCGGCAAAACCTGACCACTTAAACTCGGTAAAAGCGTAGTAGAATTCGGTGTGAAGGAATTATTAATCTTAACAGTTCGAGTGAGTTTTCCCTTTTATTAATTCTATCAAGAGGTTTGGAAGAACTGAAAATAGAATTCCCATGGTCAATTGGACACTTGTGAAGAATTGGTTTCACGTCACAGATCTAGTACGTTATATCTATTGTAAGATGTATGGTGAGGGATGAGATCAATAAAGTAGAAACTATTAGATGGAATCAACAATAGGCAGCGCTATGATATATCATTTTATCTTCAGCTTATCTACCATTTAGAAAAATGCGACATTATGATCATCAATCGCTTAGTAAATGACATGCCTTTTTTCATTCCAACTTTATTTTTCTATGTATGTGTAAGAATCGAGATGGCCCACTCACAAATTATTAGCAAAGGAAAAATATCTTCTTTATATAAATGTTACAATGACTTAAAATGAAATAATCTGGAGTCGTTTAAATATTTGCTATACCTCCTGATATCTACCCTTAGTCAATAGTGGCGAATTTCAGAATAAAATCCTACATTTGGTTGCCCTACACTCCAGTATAAGTATTGGGTGGTCGTTCCTTTCCAGGACATCTTCACAAGTTCAAGCTATTGCCAACCGAGTTTCATACAAGGAAAGCTTTGTGTAGGTGTCTGTTAAGTTAGTTGGAATTTTCTATCTTTTCAAATTCTAAGAGAAATCTCAGGAACTCTTATTAACATTGATGTTCGATGTCAATCAAATACCATGTAATCGGAAGTAGGAGGAAACCTAATTGATAAACAAACACAAAATCAATTTACTATTGAAAGTAACATCTTAGACTATTACCTAGTAGTGCTTGCAGGTAAGAACGATCTAATTGTTGTATCAATTGTATGCAAGTTAAAACATGCTCAAACAATAAGTATATAGCCGCCATTACATCTCAAATTGTTAAATATTTTCTTACCAATTTGAAAATAGATCCCCAATGCGCATTACTTATCTTGTAATCGTAGGTTGATAAGGTAACAGCTGATACGGATTCGCTGGCAATATTATTACGGTAAAACTCTGAGTACTGTAGAAAGTACAACTGTCAGCAATCACAAGAGTGGAAATTATTATTTTTGATAAGTAAATCAGTGAATGCGGGAGATATAGTCCAACAATGGATGAAATATGTCATATACATGGATTAGTAACAAATGCAGAAATCGCATGAAAACAATTTGGTTGGTCAGATAAAATCAAAGTGTTGTTTCGGTAGAAAACATAAAATTTCACACTATATTTATTTATTTTCATTGCTTATGTATCAGTAGCATAAAATGTATTATCATATTAAAATTTCTGAAGAACTTCAATCTTCCTTACAGGAACTTCTAACTAGAAAAAAGCAAGGATAACCGACAGTAATAATCCGGATGACAATCTGAAATAGGTGACTGTAAGGGGTAATTATTTCAGAAAGAATCACATGTAATAACACTAGACGGTATAATACAGCAGATCATTTATAAAGGACATCATAAATATTTAAATAGAACGCAAATTGGAATTTAGATTGCATTAAGGTACATTTCTGAATATTGTAATCAAGTGATTATCAATCAGAACAATATTGACGTTCAACTGATAGTACAATCAATCAATAAATTATTCAATACAAATGCACATATAACAGTATCTACCCTGAAATTATTTTCAATGCATTAAGTAATCCGAAACATCTGCCTCTATTCCAACCTCTGATAGATATTTTGACAGTTTTCGGCTTGAGTAGAGCCAGAAAACTAGACCCTTTTTAGGAGATTTTCCACTCCTCCGAAGATGCGTTTTTTTCCAGCATAATATCAAGTTACCTTTACGATGACTGTAAATTGGTGTTTGGTATCATCGTAACTTTCGTTTTGTGTTGCGCACGCAGTTTTAAATAAAAAAAACTTTGGGAACCGCAGACGTGAGATAAATGTTGTAGGGGGATTATGATAGTTGGACTGAACTACAAAAATATCCATCTTTCTGGAGAGTCCGATTTAAATTAATAGGTATAAAAAAAATCGCCATAAAACAATGCCTAGTTTACATGTTTCTATATCAGCCGACAACTTTCAAAATAGATATCAGGCTGGAACAGAGGCAGATGTTTCGATCTATGCATTATGTAGCTGTTAGAAGCAAGGCCATAGAGACGATATCAAGTGAATATCTGTGACATAACATTCCATGTTAGATATATCTCAATCTGAGATAATAAATATGAGATCTCACATCCCAAACAAATTGCCAGACAGTGCACACGTTTTGTTTGTAAGCTCAATTCTTTTACGTCTGGTGCTTGCTTGGTATGAATTCGATTTATCCATTTAATATGTCAGATTCATCACATTTAATAATACCCCCCGAGAAAAGTGGATAGAAGTTAATAGAAAGGTTGGTTCTGTTACCTGAAGAGAAGCCAATCAAGCCTTCGTGTACTATCTGAGTTTTTAATTAAAATAATCGTTCTGGTTATATGAATATTGACCATTAAACTGTTATATTCATAGGAGGTTGTTTTATAGAAACAATGATAAATGTTACTTAGTAGGTCATGTATGATCACTCAACTATTTCAATGGATTTTGTATATAGTTATTTATTTGTTAGATATGCTTGAATTCATAGAGCGGTCGATTCATCTCTTCTCATTGTAACGGGTTAGAGAGCTGGCATCAGTACATTCATGTGAACGACATGCATTATGCCCAAGGAACCCCATTTCATTATTGTTTAGGACATTAAGCAGATTTACGTTTTCCCGAGATAAAGGAAAAACAAATATAATCTGTGAAGATCATTACTACTTCACCTTGATTGAACAATACCTCTACTAGTAGTAAGGACTTGATATAATTTTACTCGCGATAGTCTCTCCAATGAGAGAGTTTATATATAGCTATTGAGTATTTCTAAGAATGAGATACCCCGACCTTTTCAAAGCTTCAAATTGTCTGTGTTTGTTAAATGAAACATGTATATCAACTCCATGAATTTTTATGAATTCCGAACCAAACTGTTAAATGTTAATAACGTTCAATATAAGTTTTACTTCATGGGAGGGAATTCTCTGCAATTTTATCTGATCACTGAGGCTACTTATTATTATTTTAAAATATCCAGTTTTCATCATATATTGGTGTCAGATGGATATCGGTCAGTGAGATGGAATGCAGCTATCCACAATAAATTTTCGGAATACTGTAATTCGTAGTTCCTCTCAATATAAGAGCAACTATGTCAATTCCTCCCCTCTATACTTCTGTCCACATCCCTCATCGCCTGAAACGATCGTGTATATCTCATCCGTACTATTTCTACCTGTAACTATCTTCTTCAACTGTATTCACGCCCTGCCACTTGCATTTTTGCCTGTCTCTACCCCCCCCCCCCCCCA
>NW_008707617.1:2073468-2074323 GCF_000327385.1 Lottia gigantea | reverse complement strand
TTATATCATAATGTCTGATACCACAATGATCAATATTATATTATAATGTCTGATACTACAATGATCAATATTATATTATAATGTCTGATACTACAATGATCAATATTATATTATAATGTCTGATATCACAATGATCAATATTATATTATAATGTCTGATACTACAATGATCAATATTATATTATAATGTCTGATACTACAATGATCAATATTATATTATAATGTCTGATACCACAATGATCAATATCATATCATAATGTCTGATACTGTAATGTACAATATTATATCATAATGTCTGATACCACAATGATCAATATTATATTATAATGTCTGATACTACAATGATCAATATTATATCATAATGTCTGATACTGTAATGTACAATATTATATCATAATGTCTGATACCACAATGATCAATATTATATTATAATGTCTGATACTACAATGATCAATATTATATTATAATGTCTGATATCACAATGATCAATATTATATTATAATGTCTGATACTACAATGATCAATATTATATCATAATGTCTGATACTGTAATGTACAATATTATATCATAATGTCTGATACCACAATGATCAATATTATATTATAATGTCTGATACTACAATGATCAATATTATATTATAATGTCTGATATCACAATGATCAATATTATATTATAATGTCTAATACCACAATGATCAATATCATATCATAATGTCTGATACTGTAATGTACAATATTATATCATAATGTCTGATACCACAATGATCAATATTATATTATAATGTCTGATACTACAATGATCAATATCATATCATAATGTCTGATACTGTAATGTACAATATTATATCATAATGTC
>NW_008707617.1:2029720-2073418 GCF_000327385.1 Lottia gigantea | reverse complement strand
ACTAATTGCATAGTAAAATTTTCAACCAAAATTGAACCCTGCCTCTTGGACTTATTGACTTATGGTCGGTTACCCGATTCCATGAGTCCAATTAGTTACGCATTGAGACAATATGACATCATTTTGCTATGCGCTATGGCAAGTCATGTTAACCCCAAAGATTATTGAACTCATAAGCGAAAACAAACAAATTGATTTTATTTATATAACCATTCACATCCAAAGACAGGGTTTCTTAATTGAATAATTTTATCTGTGAAGCACTAAAAACATCAGCTGTCGACGAGAATGTTATATCCCCCCCACCCCCCAAAAAGGATGACGCACGTGTTCTTCGATATGCCCATTTTAACCTTCTCAATCAGGCTGTGGTCAGGAGATTTTACCAACCTATATATGAGATTATATGAAAATCACAAGCAATTTCCTTTGCAAAATCGGGAGAAAAGATGGTTTAGTAGTGGACTCCTCCTAAGAGGAGGTGTTACTTAGTAAGTTGCATGTTTCTTCAAACCAGGAATAATTCTTGCCCCGCAATATAAGAATAAGCTATCTATTATTCTTGATTTAATATAATATATATTATGATAATTGGTTAATAAATATTGATAAACGCTAGGTGGAAATACACCATGAAATATGATATTTGAAGAGATTAAAGCCAGTTGTCGCTGGCTGAAAGAAACATAACTACCAATAATTAACATGAATTTGTTTCAATTACTAGAATTTTTTTCAAAAATGCCAAGAAAATTATAGCAATCTCTACGTATTTACCGTAAAAAAAAGACAAATTATAGATGAGAGAATGTGAAACACGATGTTTATTTTCAAATTGCGTGACAACTGGCTACTTTTTTCCAAATACTCGCTTTAATAGTGTTAAGCTGCCTGTTAATCGCTGTTTTCCTATGTAACAAATTCATTTGAATTTGACAGTCTTAGATTGATATACATTTTATATGACAAAGACCTATGTATGCGATTAGTAAAATATACTTCATTGTGTCTCAAACCTTCACTTCCACGAAAGACAACTGCGATCTATGCATATATCGTTTTTCAGCGCCTTCGCCACGCGAATACTGCTCCTTTATGTATTACGTTCATGGAGGTGTTACGACGCTTGCCTGACGACCTTTGAGATTCCATGACGTCGTCAATGTGTTCCGGAACAGATTGTCGAACCTTTGGCGTTTGTTTAGAACGAGTCACCTTTCGGTCAGGACGATCAGAGCTGATATATGCACCGAGAACAGCTTCTGTCTGAAACAATTTCAATTCCCCTCACATGATAGATTACTCGAGGTTTAATAAAAGATATTCAAGGGTAGTGGACGCCAAACATTAAAAAAACGTGAATGCTTGATACGGTAATTTTTGTTGGATAGATATAAATAAAAATATTTTAACGGGGGACGATCTCATTGTTATTAATGCCAAATAACTTTCCTGGAAATATAACAATAGCTATGTACGTGAAACCATTGACCATTGAAACCCTGTCTAATTGGTGATTTCCAATGCTTCTAAAGTTTGTCTTATTTTGATTATATTTGCGAACATATTTTTGTCTGTGACACCGCAACCTCGTCTCATTATAATAGTGTTTTTTTTTCTGCAAAACTAACTTTCATGTTACTTCTTCAATCAATCATAAAATGACGTTAAAAAGGAATATATAATGACTAGGTTATCAATAATAGAAATACTCAATATTTTGTTTCACACTAAAAGCATAATATATGAACGCCCCAGGTCTGATCTCCTATATAGGATGTTTCAAGTTCAACTTACAGAGATTCTCCTTTGAATCCAGCTTTTACAAAGTTATTAGCTGTATGACCCTTCAAGGCGACAACTCGTCTTTTTGGGTTCATTTGCACCCTAAATATAATATATTATGTAAATAGTCTTCAGAAGTGCCACAAATGTACAGAAATCGCATGATTCCTTAAAATATACCCCAAATTAGGACTTCATATTGATCTTTCACTAGTTTATTCTCTGCCACCAAATTGGGTTACCGGAAAATTGTTCGTCTGATTGATATACGGTGTATAAGACAAGTGTAAGGATAATTTTGTTCTTAACAGTTCTGTCAGAGTCGTCAAAGTATGGTTAAACATGAGAATTCTTAAATTCCGACGGTAAGCTGTATTACAATTGTGGCAGGTGTAGAAATCATTATTTCCGCATATTACCTGTCGAATGATTCAGGTGAAATTTCACTGGGCAGCAAAACTGATTCAGAGTCCTACCCAGGTTATTTATTCTGAGGTACACGACTTACCCATGTTAGTTTTTCTGAGGTACAAGACTTACCCAGGTTATTTATTCTGAGGTACAAGACTTACCAAGGTTGTTTATTCTGAGGTACAAGACTTAACCAGGTTGTTTATTCTGAGGTACAAGACTTACCAAGGTTATTTACTCTGAGGTACAAGACTTACTAAGGTTATTTATTCTGAGGTACAAGACTTACCCAGGTTATTCATTCTGAGGTGCAAGACTTACCCAGTTTATTCATTCTGAGGTACAAGACTTACCCAGGTTAGTTATTCATTCTGAGGTACAAGACTTACCCAGGTTAGGTTATTTATTCTGAGTTAAAAGACTTACCAAGTTATTTATTCTGAGGTACAAGACTTACCCAGGTTATTTATTCTGAGATACAAGTCTTACTGAGGTTATTTATTCTGAGGGACAAGTCGTATCCAGGTTAGTTATTCATTCTGAGGTACAAGACTTACCCAGATTATTTATTCTGAGTTACAAGACCTACCCAGATTATTTCTTCTGAGGTACACGTCTTGCACAAGTTATTTCTTCTGAAGTACAAGACTTACCCAAATTCTTTATTCTTACATCTTATATCTGAGGGCAGATTAAGACAATCTCTTAGTAATGTAGTACCTTTCAATCATTATCTGTGTGCCTCTTTTATAAAATTGTCTTAGGATACAAATCATTTTTTATAGTGCTTTTTAATACTGAAAACTTGATAATAAGAATGTATTTTTGTTTTGGCGATAAAAATTAAAATAAAGGTTCAATATCGGTTTATAAGTCAGATAAAACACTTTCCCTCGGGTTTTTATGACATTTAAAACCTTTTCCCTCGGATTTCCCTAGTGATTAAATCCTCGGCCGTGTTTTATCCTATACTTAAAATCCCTAGAACTTTTAGGTAGATGGTAGATGATAGTGTTTGATTTTCCAACAAATTTACTTAATATATATTTTTGTTGAAGAAAACGGTATAATATGTGTCATGTACACGTTGAACATGAGTAATTTAAACCTTCAATTAACCCTTAAGTATGATCAAATAAAATTACCACTAAAAATATTCTTTTATTAATTTCTAAATTTGTGTGGATATTTTCTGCCTTGAAAAGGAAGGAAATGGAAAATATCAACTGTGGTCAAGGAGGCTCTTTTCAGCCATCAAACCATATTTTAGTGGTTTTTATTAGATAATATAAAAATACCACTGGCCAGAAAGTAGAGGAAGTTTTGGAATGTTCAGACGATTCATGTTGAATATTTTAATCCATCAACAACAACTATTAAGATATCTCAGGAAAACAAAATATGTTAATTAAAATTGTTCTAATTGTATTAGGTGTATAGTTACCGAATAATGGAATAATGGTCTTTTATCACTAATTCAATAACGTCCAGCCATAACGAGTGACCGATGTCTTCATCAAATTTATAATGACAGTGTCTAAAAGGGGGTTGAAAGAAATCGGGAAAACAATTTAACACTTGCTGAATCCAGATTGGAAGTATTGAGTATTTTTCTAAACTGAAAAGATAACACACCATAGCCTGGTATTTAAACGTTTACTTCAAATACAGTATAAGTTAAGTGACTAATCTATCATTCTAACAATGATAGTAATAAAGACCCACACAAGATAGAAGCGCCAGTGTCAAAAATGAGATGTCGTTGTGACTTGGAATGTATAATTAAGCGAGTAATGGAATGGCAATTGTATAAAAGAAGAGAAGTTATAACGTCATTTGAATAATTATGGAACCAATTATTCGTTTGGATTAATGTAGATGGTATTATTTATACTGCTTGAATAACGTGATCTGATCGAGTAATTCCACCCAAATAGCCAATTTCCAAATTCAATTGTCACAGTTCCAATTTCTTTCAAAAATGAAAACAATAAAAACTATGTTTCCCACGAGAATTTCTTTTTTCTTCAAACAACAATCCGACTAATATAAATTTTTCATAACCTAGCTTTATTTGATATTTTTATTCTGTAAATGCCTCAGGAGACAAATGTTGCTTTAGGTCACAATTTAAGCGAATATGCTACGTTTCTATATCTCGTGTACCTCTTCTCAACTAAATCTTAATAAAAATTCACCCTCACTCGTTCTAGTTTGTGTAAATTAGGAATGCCACAGAAACTAGAAATTGTCAACAATACTTGAAATAATCAAGTGGTATCGACTTAAAATTTGTATTGAAGTGCACTTCAATTATTGGATTTTAACTGTATCTAGGACCTGTATTCATCTGGTCGTTTGTTGAGGTCGTTTCAATGCCTTAGGCGTATAAGTAGAACATAAAGTAGGAAATAATACTGGACAGAGAAGGCTAGGTTTTTTTTTCCCATACATAACACTTTCAGGACCATAAGATTTCTAGATGTGGTAAAGGTTTCGTGTTTGATTTTTCTAGGGAATAGTGGGTTGGAAAACATATTTTTGAAATCTGTATCAAAAAATGCAAATTAGGTCACGTGATATTTGCTGGGACACATGTGTCCCTGTGGTCCTAAAAGGAAAATTTTTCTACAACGTGTTTGTAACCTTTATATGCATTTCGACTGACCATATAGACATCGATTATGAGGGTAAATTTTCAATTATGTTCCTTGTTGTTTGGTGGGTATATTAGAATATTAGTGGGTAAAACACAAGGCAGATTATTGCGGATTTATGTTTATAAATTCAGAAAAATTCAACGAAACAACCAATTTGATGAAAAATTCATTACATTTAGGATCTTTTAAAAAACATTAAGTGAAGATAACATACAAAATTTTAACAAATGTTTTGAGCTTCACAAGGTTTTATTTACTGTGGTGTATTCCGAAGCAATTTCTCTCGGAAGTGAAGCAAAGATGAATTTGACATATATTACATATGTTGAAGGTACGGTTTTCTTTTTTCGACTTTGCGCAATTTACGCATCTTTTACGAGAAGTGACTTTGATAAGCATATGATCAGGGGTACAGCTAGTACCGATAGACGATGAACGACATACAGCTTGAGGATGTGATCTGGATCTGTTGCTGTATTTGCCTATGAGACCCATGGCTATTTCTCGTTTGAATTCAAAACAGGTCATTGCTTTGGTTGATGACTCTTTCATTTCCAGAGTTTTATTGAAGACGATACACGAATTAACAACAGCTATTTCTAGTAGATCAAAGAAAAGTCTTAGATAATATTTTGTTGTCGATCTTTTGTCTAGGTCATATGTCCCTTTTTTTCTGATCCATCAAGTCAACTCCACCCATATACTTGTTGTATAGTTGAACCATGGTCGGACAGTCGATATCAATCCTATCAGCGGCACCAGTTTTTGTTCTTTTAACAGTCACCTTTGCAGATGCAGGAATAAGATTTGAAAGCAAATACACTGCTCTGTTGTCCACCCATTTGACACAGTTGATACCATTTGCTGTGACGGAGTCTATATCACCCCGATCCATACCGTTATCAGATGTAAAGGTTTTCGGCATCCCCTTACGATTAACACGAACAGTTCCACATGACATAATCTGCTTTTGAAAGAGATCATATTGTAGGATTGGACTGTTGAAGAAGTTATCGATGTAAACTTCACATCCAGATCCATCTAAAGATTGTGTCAATTGATGCACAACACTGTCTCCTAACCCATATTGTGTGTTAGCCTTCCTTCCCGTATACAAGTCAATTTCATACAAGTAGCCGGTTAAAGAGTCGTAGCGACACCAGAGCTTGAAACCCCATTTTATTGGCTTACTTTTTATATACTGTTTCATTGAATTGTGACCTTTGAATTTCACCATATGCTCGTCTATTGACTGATGCTTTGTTGCTTCTAATACTCCCTGAAAGCTTCTGTTGAAGTGGTTGATAAGTGGCCGGACCTTGATAGCTCTATCAAATGACGGATCAGACCGAGAAACAGTGACTTCATCATTATTAGCGAAATGGAGAGCAGCACGGATTTGTTCAAAACGCTTACGTGGCATAACATTCGAAATGTATAGGATCG
Organism: Lottia gigantea; assembly: GCF_000327385.1. Taxonomy (NCBI): domain Eukaryota; kingdom Metazoa; phylum Mollusca; class Gastropoda; family Lottiidae; genus Lottia; species Lottia gigantea. The sequence continues at coordinate 2,067,116 of NW_008707617.1, read as the reverse complement.
GGATTGACATCATAGATGCGTTTTATCGATAATCGATAATCGGAAGCAGGCATAGATATAAGTTCTTCAGTGTTGGCATCGGTTTTGCGCCACAAAAAGTTCAGGTCTACCTTTGGACGTTTTGTTGCAGGCTCATTTACCTCTACGTCATTTTGATCAGACAAGTCCTTTTCTACCTCCTCAATAACTATCTCGGCACCAACATTATCTACATCAGCATCTAGAAAGCCCTGATCTTCATCATCTAGTCCTAAATCACTTTCACAGTCACTGTTGTCTGCAAATAGAATCTGCTCAACCTCTTCAGGCTTAATCAAGAAACGTTTTTCCCTAACATTCATGATGTAGGCCTATTTATTGAAAGACTAATATTTACCGCCCTTTTTCTGAAAGTTATCTGTCCTTTGTTGTGATTGAGAGTAATCATCCTTTGAGGAGAGGTGTTTGCCTTCAAGGACCACTGGGACATATGTGTCCCAATGCAATATTTTGCATATTTTGATCAAATTTACGGATAACATTGAAACATTTCTTTATGTATGTTTACAGAAATTAATAACATTGCAAATTCATAAAGGCTAGAACTATGAATATGTATAGAGGGCCCTCTTGAAACCCCCAAAGACACATATTTGAATTTAATAAAATGGACATTTTCATCTGATGACGTTATCAACAGAAATCATCTTTAGTCTTTACGATTTCCATAATTATTTGCAGTGAAACTCAAATAAATAATTAGAAAAACACACACGGAAATTGTGCAGTTACTTAAAATTTTACACAACTTTAAAAATTTGGGACACATGTGTCCCTTGGTCCTGAAAGGTTTAAAGGCCTATGTGGACAGCGAGCAAAAGAAAGGGTCGCTAATTTCACTTCAAATTGTCTTCTGTTTTCAACTTGTATACCGACGTTGCAAAATGTATCATTCGATCAACAGACTGATTTTAAGTAGAATTGCGTGCATTCGTAATGATTTGAAAAGTTTTTGTCGTCTATCATCCCCGTACTAAAATAATCAAGGAATATCAAAGAGGTTTTTTTTTATGAAATATGGCCAAAAATAGTTATCTCTCCGAGCAAAATGTTAATCGAAAATATTTCCAAATTTAGGGAATATTAGTCTTTGTTTCAAAAAACATGTAAATTACTGTTTAATTGTTTTAATGTAGTTATTACATATATATATTGAAATGGGCTGTCGTCCTTTAAGTAAATCTCGAGGCTAAAAATAACCTGTACACAATTCTTTGACGATATCCATTAAAATACCTAGTACCCTTATAATAATGTTAGTACTAACATGGCTCCTTTTATTAGATTAAATGTCCACTTAGTATAGAATGCAGTTTCAGGTGTGCTTTTACGTGGTATACGCCTACTTAAACTCAAAACCACTGTATTTGCGGAATCTTAAACGTGTCATTTTCTTAGCAAAAAAAAATACAATTATTCAAAATAGTAAATAATGCGTTTCTTTAGATACACTAACAATAATCCGAAACTTCTCCAGACGAGATCAAGTTATTCAATATTTTCTTTCAGTCAAAAAAGGCATGCTTAACGTCTTACTATAAAATAACGGTAAATATAAAGTGCCAATTCTTTCAGCGAATATTGACGACATTATCTTATAATAAGTGTTGTTTGAAGATGGTTGAATCGTTAATAGTGTCTGGGAGATGTTGCTCATTTCACCAACACACAATACTAAGGTATTAATCTTTAAATCAAATTTTCACATCGACAGACTCTCTTCATCGTCTATCAGCCTATTTAATTGCAAAAAGACTTTAGCCCTCAAATCCAATAAATTTCAGAAATAATGAAAAGTTAAACACAGTTTAATTTAAAATATGTGCTCTTTAAAAGAGGGATTTAAAGATAAAATGGTTTAGTTAAATTCGATTGTTATTTATACCACTTTAAACGACCTGTTTTAGATAGTCGTTTAACTGTTCGCTTTTATCTGCTGACATAGAGAATTTGTGAAAATTAATTCGTCTTCGCTGTTCCATCAAGAAAGTTTTTATTTTCAAAGTTGAATATTTTTAGCTGAATAAAACTAAGCTGTCTCAAATAATTAGCACGACTGAGGAACTTCATTCTGAAAAGTGATATAGGTAGATAAAATCGAATTCTACAGAAGTCAGTGTACTAAACAAATTCCACTGTATCCCTTTCTATCACTTTTATTGGCTTTGAGATATTAATACTAAACCCGCGACAGGAAACAGGGCAGCGTCTTCAAACCTAAAGTCATCTATTTGCTTATCCAATAGGTGGTTGAGTTGTTGCCCTTGACTAATTCCCGGTGAGTCATATTTGTTTGTGAGTTTTGATAGGCATTCATTGAATACATATGAATAATGATGAGAAATCAAATAATATACATTATTGAATATGTCGGTTTTATCAGTTATCGCCCTTGACTAGATATTATCTCATGGTACTAGAGATAATGTAAAGATGATATGTTACAAATTTAAAAATTCCATGAAATACGCAGATGTATGCCTTATTCGTTAAATATGTGATTTATGTTATACTCAAAGAAAGAAATTAATAGTTCATGACCACTATAAGAGCCTTCAAGAGAAATTCCCCCATGTTTATAAGCAGAAAATGATAGTGGCATATTCAAAAAATAAAAACAATCAGTACATAACAGATACTATACTTCTCGCCCATCGGGCGAGTTATTATTTCTAATTTCAGATCAGAATAAGAACAGAAGAAAACCCAATGTCAAGACCCTTAATCCTAATTTCTAAATAAAGTGTCTGCTCCACCCTAGGCCGGTACATTTGGGAGAATCAAACCCTCCCTTCCCCGACACCTAAAACTGGTTATCTCATGTAATCGAAAGCAACCCCGAAGAAATTCACACTATATCCTACTATTAGGCATTGACAAACCAATATTACTTAATACCCATTCATTTGTGACAATCAATAACATTAAACACTCAAAAAACCAACTTTCTGTTATTATCATCTTCAGAGAACTAAAATGTATATCAAGGAAAATGTCTAGACTTACCTCTAACGTTAACTACGTAAGCCATCCCAGCACACGACCCATTAGCATGGGCGAGTAATAGTCCTTGCTTCCACCCTAGTTGGTAGTTTATAGCTTTAATCCGAAGTTTTATATCACGCAATATTTAAACATTCACACAAAACAACAAAACCAATTCACATGTTCTATGAGATGAACATCTACTACGAGTATTTCTACTATGATACTATCTAGAGGAAATTTCATCAATGAAAGATCGATCACATGGATTCTGCGGTGTCCTATATTCAGCTAGTCTACAATAGACTAATATTTACATGATGGGTTTCATAGTTCTGAGTACTAACCACTACTATCTACTACTATCTAGGAAATTCCATAGATTAAGAAAAGACACAGCATCCCCGTAGATTGATTAAATGATATTTGATTGCGAGTCAAATAACTATATCGTCTGCTTCGATTTTGCACGCGTATGTATAGGATAGTATACCTGATTGAGAATTGGTGGAAGAAAACTGATCGATTAGGAACGAAGTCCTTACAGTAGTATTACAAGTACTACGATGTAACCAGTTGGGTAATGCCCAGAACTGATACAAGGCTAGCACTATCATTCAGTCGAGTCAGGATGAGATTGCCTTATTCTCTGGTACAATAAGAGTTACGGTATAGTTAGTGATACACAAATGAACATAACCTTATTGGTTAATATCGAAAACAAATCATTTTTCTGGGGTCCACCGGTAACAGTATGAGAATATATTGTTAATATCTTATATAAGCGAGGGAACACTCCCCAAACAATTAGAATATTCAACTCAGAATGGGTTTCGAGTGAAAACAGATCAAACGTCATCATCGATTTCAACGAGATTGGATTCCACTCAGAAATTCCCCAGAGCTTAAGTTATTGGCATATTTCGCCAAATGCTTTATCATTAATTGGGATATTCATAAGATACGACGCAGCGGTCTTGATAGCATGACATCGAAATATATTTACGCTAAATAGAGTAGGGTGTCTGAGAGAGAGGGCGATTTTAACTCGTCCACATCACCGATAAACCCTCTAACATGAGTTTTGTCTATATTAAATTATACATCAATTCAATCTTTTCATCACATGTGATGTTAGACAATCATATCATTTAAGAGAAGCCTTAAAGCAGTGGTTCGCAACCTTTTTCAGCCTCCACACCCCTGGAGTAATCAGTTGAACCCTTCACACCCACAAAACAATGGACACGTAGATTTGAAGGTTCCAATTTCGACGATGTGGTAGGAATAATTTTACTATTCTGAGACTAAGGTACGATCGTAAAAAAAAATAGCAAACCTGCACTTTTAAGCCCCATCATACCACGACCAAACATTTGTCCGCAATCTTCGAAAGTTCTAAAGCGTCATATTATAACATATCTATAGAGTTACAGCTGACAGACCAAGCCAGTTTCAAAAAAAGAATTATGAACCAAGATCTCCACAGTGCTTAATCAAGATAAGGTGCCAAATGTAACGCGTTTTATTTAAATAAGGGCAAAAACGCAACACTACTCAAGACAACATATAGCAAGCAACGTGTCCTGTTCACTTTGACGAAGTGAAACGAAGGAGATTTCCCTTTCTTACTTACATTCATTTCTCATCTGAATCTAAATCATTTTCTTCCACTTTTTGTTTCTTGATTATTCTTCCCATCTCTATTTCATTTTTATACAACCACATGGAAATATATTGCCGTCGTCCCTGTCCGTCCGTCCGTCCACATTTCTTGTATGCACGATAGAGGCTACAGTTTTTATTCGATCTTGATGAAACTTGGTATGCATGTATATTAATGAGATCTCGGTCAAGTTCGAAAATGGTAATAATCGTAAAAACACGTCAAATTTTGGCTTGTATGCGCGATAGAGACTACAGTTTTTATTTGATTTTGATGAAACTTGGTATGCATGCATATATTGACACTTTATTTAGAAATTAGGATTAAGGGTCTTGATATTGGGTTTTCTTCTGTTCTTATTCCGATCTGATGGGCGAGAAGTATAGTATCTGTTATGTACTGATTGTTTTTAGTTTACTATGAACAATATTATCATTTAAATTAATTATTTTTTTGGTGAAACTTGGTTTGCATGTATATATTGATGAGCTCCTGGTCAAGATTGAAAATGGTAATAATCGATTGATCGGTTTCAGACTTTTTGCCCCTGACTTTGTAAAACGCGTCAAATTTGGCTTGTAAACACAATAAAGGGTACAGTTTTTAACCGATCTTGATGAAACTTAGTATGCATGTATATATTGATGAGATCTCAGTCAAGTTAGAAATTTGTATCAATTGGATGATCGGTGTTGACGATATTGCCCTTGAATTAATATAAACGCATCAAATTTGGCATGTAGGCACGATAAAGGCTACAGGTTTTAATCGATATTAATGAAACTTGGTATCCATGTATATATTGAAGTTGGAAATTCGTATTAATCCGATGAACGGTTTCAGAGTAAATGCCCTTGTGTGTACGTCGATGAGGCCTTGTCCATGTTTGAACTTCAATGATAATTTGATTTTGAGATTTAACCTTGACTTTAAATAATTTTAAGATTATTTCAATCTTTAAAATTTCTGACAGCTGGTGGTGGGCGTATGTTAACTTGCTTGGCAAGCTATCTTTATACCAAGTTATACGGTCTCCTTTTGCATAATATTGCTCTATACCACACCTCCATTTCCTTCCTCTTTTTACTCCCTAACTATTATTCCTACCTAATCCTTCCCGACTTTATGTCGAAATACCTCCAGGTTTAGGGAGTGATCCATGACAGTCTAAAAGATGCAAAACGTGTTCTTTTATATCACAAAACGTACTACTTTATAAGTAACGAAGAAAAGGTATTCGATCCAGAAGTATCATTTATGATACCATAAATTTAATTTTCTTTATCAAATGTCCCAATCAATTTGTACGAGAAACTAAAAATAATTTACGCACTTGTTTCTGGCGCATAAATCATATATCAAATTAAAGAAAGACAAGCATGTTTCTAATCATTTATCATGCGATCTTATCCTAATCCCTATTTAGCGCAATGACAACTAGCAATCGAGCAAGTAAGATAATCCACGCCCATTATGAGAGTGCAAGAGAAATTCACCCGTGTCTATAAACAAAGATGATTGTTGAATTTTCAAAAAAACAAAACTTAAATGACAACCTTGTTGTTCATAGCCAACTAAAGCAAATTAGTATATAATAAACTAACCTCTCGCCTTTTGGGTGAATTCTTATTTTATCTAATTTCAGATCTTAACAGAAGAAAGTTCAGGACCGCTTATTCCATTTATAACAATGAACTATTTGTTCCACCCTAGGCCTGTACATTTGGGAGAATCAAAACAATCTTCCTCGAAATATAATTCCTACCTGACTTTCATTACTAACATCTCCATATAATTTTTCCTTTCCTCCCTGCTTCTTTTTTCTTCAAACTTTCTTTGTTGCCCTTCCTCTTCTCACCTCTTTTAATACGCCCACATGGAAATGCAGACGTGTGGACGTATATAACTATATTGCATTTCGGGGAAGGGAGTGTTTGATTCTCCCAAATGTACAGGCCTAGGGTGGAGCAGACACTTTATTTAGAAATTAGGATTAAGGGTCTTGATATTGGGTTTTCTTCTGTTCTTATTCTGATCTGAAATTAGAAAAAATAACTCCATGAGAGTATAGTATCTGTTATGTACTGATTTTTTTAGTTTACTATGAACAATATTATCATTTAAGTTCTTATTTTTTGAATATGCAACTATCATTTTCTACTTATAGACATGGGGGAATTTCTCTTGAAGGCTCTTATAGTGGGCATGAACTATCTTGCTTGCTCGATTGCTGGTTGTATTAAACGGGACAACAAAGGGTGCTATGCCTACATTATGATGAATATTTAGTCCTATAGGTCTTGCTGTATTCAATGTCTCAATCCAATGGGCCTCCCTAGATTGACGGAATTTGGTAGTTTCATCTTCGGGCAAGTCAATTTCTATACGCTCAATTGGGATTAGGGTGAGATCGTCTATTGAATGGTCGTCGAGGTTGAAATGATTAGAAACAGGCTTGTCTTTCTTTAATTTATTACCACACAATATAGACAGATCTGATTTGGATTAAATTCGGTCTGATAATTTATATCGGTTTATTCTAGATCTATATTTGATGTTTTTGGGTGGATAAGCTCACCATAAATAACTGACATTATATGAATAAATTCAAACTACAAATGCATTATAAAGATTTTTAAAATGAGACAATTTATCTACTTATCCGCCTAGAATCTATTAAATTAGAAATATTCCTTCATAGTTCTAAACCGGGCAACGTTTGAAACCTCCCTTCCTCGAAATATAATCTGAAAATCCATCCGGAAGATATTTTGAAATTTTTATTGTCGATGACCTTACATTACATATTATTTTAGAGGAAACTAATAAATCATAAAACGTATACTATAGTTACAATGTATAATGTTAAAATGAAATGAATGGAGTTTTACGTCGTACTGAATGTATAATGTTAAATATAAACTAAAAATGTAAAATATAAGTTACAAATAATAAGAATAATGACTGGGAAACAAGATACTATTCATAATCTCTAAAAGTCTATATAAAATATACTTAATTCAATTTCAATCGATTCTCATCGACAAACATAGACAGGATAATCCTAACCGAGACCTTTGATTGTTATTTCGATATAGCTGTGTTAGCGTATAGTACTTAACTGTAATAGTACAGTAAAACAAAGTATACTTTAAACCTAGCCATTAATTTGTGAATGATATACTTACTGCAGGGGGTTTCAACCCGGGAAAATTATCCCTAATGAGGTACTTTCGACATTTTTGGTTCAATCACTCTGAATTCTGCAACATGAAGATGATTATAGGAAAATTTAAGGGAAAATCACGAAAGTAAGGATTAATAGGGGAAAAGGGACAGTATTTAAATTTATAGGGGGAAGAGGGGTAATGCAATGGATATCTGAAAGTGGTAATAGAAAGAAAAAGGTTAAAAAACATCGGCATATCCAATTTTCAATCCAATGTATGCGTTGACCTCAGTCGATAAGAGAAAAATAAATATTATTAAGTACATTCTCATACACGTCTTCTTTACTGCCCTAAAACTGCATCATTTATCATGGTAAAATAAATCTTTTTTTATTATGTTTGTTTTCCACTCCTTGTATGTGTTAGCAAACAGAGCAATGACGTTTATAGTGTTATCAAATATTGTAATGTCTTTTTAAAAATATAGAGAGGAACCACCCTTAAGATGGATCGTAGTTTCATAAGAAAATTTATGGAGATTTCATTTGTTGGCATTAAGCGTGAATTTGGCACTACCACATTCGAAGCTCCCAAGAAAAAATCTACTAATCTCGCAAAACAAGATTCTTTCAAAGTTTACTATCACAATTCACCATGATATTTTTGACAAAATAGTCTTCCATTATTCAGATTTTATTTCAGTGATAGAAGTAATGAATTTTGTAATTTAACAAAAAGTTGCTTTTCGCGTATCTCACTTTTATCTCCTTTGTAAATTGTTTATACAGATTGGGTGTAAGTTAAGAGGATAAAGTATTGGTTAATTTTGTTCTATTAGTCAACGTTGCTGACATTGTGCAATTCCAATATCTTGGAAATATATATTTTTGAGGAATAATGTCACTGATTTTTTATTTGAATTAACCAAAAATCATAAATTTTCTTGATATCACCATTTCAATTTTTTTAGGATCAATGAACATCCCTCTTTAATTTTACAAGTGACATATTTATACACCATTGTACTTAAACAAGCCGTAAGATTTATTATGAAAAAAATATCTTTATAATATAGTGAAGGAATGTTTGTTTTTGACCTCGGTGACCGATTAAAATGATATTAACCTAGTATTATCATATAATATCGGATGCGATATTGTTGTCTTCGGTTTCCGTTTATTCAATTTCTACCTCTTCATTATCTAAATTTATACTACTAGGCCAAATTATATACAATCGGAGGAAAAGGTACAGGATGGAATTTCCCCTTGTTGTTCGCCATGCTAGACTCTGAACTCTCTTAAGACACACCTTCCTCCCAAATTAAGTCATGACGTTTCCTCCTAAAAATTAACAAACATTTTGATTAGTTGAAATTTTAACTGGGAGGTAAGAAATATTCAATTTAAATATTCATTACCACCATATATGGTCATCCGACCCACAAATTAAAATTTTATGAATGAAATATTTTTGTTTTAAGATTATAGTGTGACCACGCAAATGGGTGCATTAAGTATTTGTGAAATTTAGAAATTCGAGAGTATATAAGGCTTAGAATATTTTCTACAAACCATTCAATCTAAGAAGACGAGGAAAGAATAAATAAAAGTCTCCAGAACATAATATCTATTTACACACGATGAATACTGTAATTTGGCTATGCCTATTAGTCGTAAGTAAATATTTTACTTCATTTGAAAGTTTGTCAACTGAGCTTTGTTTCTTGACAGATTTAGAATTTTCACAAGCATATCGCAGAACAAATTGATAAAATTTGATTCTTTCTAAACGAGTACTTGCAACTGTATTTAGGTAGCCGAGGTGGCTCAGACGCTTGCACGGCATAGGTCAAGATGATTCCTTCGGATTGTGCGACCCGGTTTCCCCCTGTCAGTGATGCAGGTAAGAGGAGCTGACATGGAAAAAGCGTCTAGTCATGCGGATGGAACAATAAACCGAGGCCCCGTGTACTACAGGCTGCGCTTGTTTAAGATCCATGGACAGTTGGAAATCGAAAAAGACCAGGCTAATGCCGCTTTCAAGGCAAAATTTCCCTCATAACACACTGCATGGCGTTGCCCGTCTTCAATAGTTCATATGGTGCAAAAAATAGGAGCATAAAACTCCACTCATTTTACTTCTTTGCCTCGGTATTTGCGAAAGAACGTTACATTTTCTTTCTTTGATTGCCATTTGCAAACAAGATTAGTCAAATTATTCATTTGACTTCATCTATATTTCAGACTGTTTATGCTGCACCATCAAAATTAGGTGAGTACAAGATTTGTCTATCTTAATAGAGCATTTCAATTCATGTTAGAATGTATAATAGAAACCTAGAAAATCATTCTTGAATGACGTGAATGATGATTTCTTTAATGTGTTAAAATGATAATACATTAAATATTTAAATTCATTAATGTCGGGATGCTGCATTTTTTTTTGCATTAGTTTTCAAAATTTAGATGATCGTAAATTTTTCAATCTGATTTTTTCAGATTCTTTTAAAATTATTTATTTATTTTTTACAGCAAGAACATGTGGTGGTAAACCAGCTGACGTGGTCTTTGTGATTGATTCGTCGAGCAGTATCTGGGAATACGACTTCAAAACTCATGTATTACCTTTCGTTCGTGACGTCACTTCAATGTTCGATGTCGGTCCTAATCCAACCCAGTCTAGAGTTGGCGTTGTCACATTTGGAGATAATTACTACTTACGATTTCATCTGAATCGTCACATGGATAAAAATTATTTAATGAAAAGAATAATGACCATCGGGCAAACTGGTGGAAATACAAATACGGCTGGAGCTCTTAATTACGTCACGGATAGGATGTTTGTGGAAAAAAATGGAATGAGGCCGGATGTTGATCATATTGTTATTATTCTGACTGATGGTGAATCCATGAGCTACCAGAAAACCAAAGAAGCAGCTTCACGGGCACATAAAAAGGGTCTTCAAGTTTTTGCTATTGGTGTAGGTGATGCTGTAGACGATGTTGAACTGTCAGACATTGCTAGTGACCCAGATTCACAGTTTAAATTCCACGCAACTGACTTTGAAGCTTTACAAAGAATAAAAGAAGAACTAGCTATAAAGACCTGTGAAGGTGGGTGATTTTTAGTATTTTGTAGTCAACACATCAGTATCTATCTTTAATAATTGGTTTTTTTTTCTCATCAGTGTTTCTGTACCTGGAAGTAGAATTTAGTTACTGTATTATCCTAAAACAACATTTCGTAACAAATATGTTCTATATTTTTTTTATTTCAGTTCCCACAACTACGACAATGACAACAACCGAACCAACTACAACAACTAAAGTTCATACAACACCAAAAAACACACAAAACGACAAGCCTTTTTCTATTAAAAGTATGTATTAATTTCATATTACGTTCATACAAGAGCATGCTTTTCAATTCCAGAAAAGACACGAGAACAAATTCAGAGAAACATTATTAACGTTTTCTTTTTCAAACCAACAGCAGAATTTATTGTTTACATGGTACTTGTACTTTCTTGTTATCCTTTTCTTAATGTTTCATACGGGCAATGATAACCGCTAATATGTGAATTATGTTTGTTTACAGGTTGTGGTGGTAAGCCAGCTGATGTTTATTTTATCGTGGACTCCTCATCTAGCATCTGGCCGAAAGACTTCAGCGATAAAATGTTGAAATTTGTCAAAGAAGTCTCAGAAATATTTGATATAGGATCCAAGAAAACACGAGTTGGTGTAGTTACATTCAGCGATGACTACAAGCCAATATTTGGTTTAAATGCTTACTCAGACAGCAAAGGTCTCCTGGAAGCACTTTCGCCGGAAAATATACCATTTATGTCAGGAGGAACTAATACAGCTGATGCAATTAAGTACGTAAGAGAGATCGGATTCGCACCAAATGTTGCCAGGCGGGACGTAGCTCATGTTGCTGTACTCATTACTGATGGTATGTCAATGGATCCTGAAGCTACAGTGCTGGAAGCTGAAGCTGCTAAGAAATCTGGAATCTACATGTTTGCTATTGGTGTCGGTGACAGTGTTGATCAAAATGAACTAATTGATATGGCGAGTCAGCCCTCTAAAGACTACGTTTTCAACGTCAATAACTTTGGTGCTTTAGATACTATCAAGACTTTGTTAGCTATGAAGACATGTTTAGTTAATTCTGGTGAAGAAAATCCTCGAGATCAGGAATATCGTAAGTTTATATTAACTTCATTGGGGACGAGGGATGTACTAGCTACATAATAATTTTAACTGCAAAAATTTCACATTGAATAATCTATTTTTCCTTAATCGACGGTAAAGGATGTCAAGTATTTCTCTTTAAACTCTACATCAAGATATTACATAGCCACTTGGAGCTGTTGTTATATTATAGCACATTTAGAGGCATTTTTAATCCCAAGACGAACTAAAGTTAACTAACTATAATCGATTTTATTTTTCACTATAATCCTGATTTTCATGAAAACTCAATATTATATTTATTTTCTTTCAGAATGTGACTTTAAATCTTCAGACATCGTCTTTGGTTTTGATTCTTTCGCTATGGGACAGACTGTAAGCCATCGTGTTGTTGACGTAATTACCACCGTGACAAATAAGATATCATCAGGAGATAACAGATTCAGTGTTTTATCGAATGCCTGTTCTAAACACCGTGATATTCCCATGACAAATATCCGCGAAGCCGAACAAGCTCTTGGCAACATGAAAGACATGATGTCTTCACAACTACACAATATCATTAAGAAATTGAGAAGATATGCATTCGGATCACGAAATAATGCTCGAGCAGAAATGAACAAAGTTGCAGTTTTATTTTTAGATGAATCGACAATATTAAACCGGGACGCAGTTATTGCCAACGCTAAAAGAGCAAGAGCTTCTGGAGTTGAGTTGTTTGTTGTAACTTTTGGTCAAGTTGATCAGTCCCTAGTGAAGGAAATTGCCTCTAAACCCCTTAAGTCACATTTGATCCAAGTTCAATTCGATGACAATGTAAGTGACATTTCAGATCACATATTGAAGAGTCTCTGTTAAAAAATAGTCGTTTTAGCTGAGATGACCAGTCGTCTATCGTCCATTTACCATGATAGAGTATTACGAAAGTTCAGGTTTTATATCATTCTTTACTCTTCAACACTCTCCGTTTGTCAGAGAAAGGATGAGCTATGTTTTCCATAATTCAAATTTTCTTACATGACAAAACTTGTGGTGGAAACTGACGACAGCCACGTAATTAAATGATAAATAAACGAGAATAACAGCGTGATGAATGGAAATTGGACATTCCTGTGTGAATATCTGTCGCGTTACAGCTATCTTGTGATATTTCATTATACAGTATTATGTGAATATAAATCACCGCTTCTACTTGCAATATTTTTCATTGTGACAACAGGATGAATACGACCTTTTTTATGTAGTATTTTATACATAGTATTCTAAACAATGCAATAACTGGGTATCCATCATTTGTCGCATTTTCAGTATGATACTTTGGTTGAATGGAACTGCTTTGTGATACATTACATTATTTACTGACGTTTATATTCTCTTTTTTTGTGTGCAATAATCAGAGTTTTGTATTTACATTATATTAAGTTGTATTGTGTATGTATGTCTGTATCCCTTGCAAAGATATTTGCAAGTGATTTTATGTGTTGAATTTAATTCCCTACCGTATGTATTGTTTTTGTTTTTGTACACACACATTATGATGTGTTGCCTACGAATATTTATTTTTATATTTTGTGTTGTAATCATGTTTCATTTTTATGTTTGATATATATTGAAGATCTAATTATACTTTTACATACAATTTTGAAAAAATAAATATTTTTTCCTTTCAAATATTTTTTTGATATGAATGTATAAAAACGGCAGCGTTTTGAAAGTACCAAGCATAAAAGGGCAGCGTTTTGAAAGTACTAAGTATGAAAGGGTAGCGTTTTGAAAGTACCAAGCATAAAAGGGCAGCGTTTTGAAAGTACCAAGTATAGGGGGTAGCGTTTTGAAAGTACCAAGTATAAAAGGGAGGCGTTTTGCAAGTACCAAGTTTAAAAGGGCAGCGTTTTGAAAGTACCAAGTTTAAAAGGGCAGCGTTTTGAAAGTACCAAGCATAAAAGGGCAGCGTTTTGAAAGTACCAAGTATAAAAGGGTACCGTTTTGAAAGTACCAAGTATAAAAGGGCAGCGTTATGAAAGTACCAAGTATAAAAAGGAAGCCTTTTTAAAGTACCAAGTATAAAAGGACAGCGTTTTGAAAGTACCAAGTATAAAAGGACAGCGTTTTAAAAGAAGCAAGTGTAAGAGGGCAGCGTTTTGAAAGTACCAAGCATAAAAGGGCAGAGTTTTGAAAGTACCAAGTATAAAAGTACCAAGTATAAAAGGGCAGCATTTTGAAAATACCAAGTATAAAAGGGCAGCGTTTTGAAAGTACCAAGTTTAAAAGGGCAGCGTTTTGAAAGGAGCAAGTATAAAAGGGCAGTGTTTTGAAAGTACCAAGTATAAAAGGGGGGCGTTTTGAAAGTACCAAGTTTAAAAGGGCGGCGTTTTGAAAGTACCAAGTTTAAAAGGGCAGCGTTTTGAAAGTACCAAGTTTAAAAGGGCAGCGTTTTGAAAGTACCAAGTTTAAAAGAGCATCGTTTTGAAAGTACCAAGTTTAAAACGGCAGCATTTTGAAGTACCAAGTTTAAAAGGGCAGCATTTTGAAAGTTCCAAGTTTAAAAGGGCAGCATTTTGAAGTACCAAGTTTAAAAGGGCAGCATTTTGAAAGTACCAAGTTTAAAAGGGTAGCATTTTGAAAGTACCAAGTTTAAAAGGGTAGCATTTTGAAAGTTCCAAGTGTATAATTTACGTACATATACTCTATTAGAAGTAACATGTTTCGAGTGTAAGATTCTGTCATTAGTTCAGATTTCCCCACAACTTGTAGGATTCTGGGATTAGAGGGTTATTTGCCATATTCTTTTCTGTGTGAATATGTCTGCCCACGTAGTTAAAGGGAGATAAGTCTGTAAGCTAAGCTATAAATGTGAAAACTCAATAGGCACAACGTCGAGTTGTATTCAATAAAACTAACTATTCAGTGTTTCTTTTCATATACTACTGAAAGTGTACACCTGTAATCAGAAGAGTAGAGGAAGCCAATTAATAACTTTAATCCATTCAAACAATAGCTTACGTCTCATTTATGATATTTTAAATTTATTTAAGTTTATTCATTCGACAAGCATTAGGTGCCTGTGCATTTTTTTACAAAAATGAATTCAAAATGTCCGTTATTACACACTGCATGGCAACTCAAATTATCTTATTTCTATTCATTGCCGAGGCAGATTCAGCTTTAAAGAAAATGTGGATGTTTGCCAAATGATCAATGTTATTTCAAAACTTTCTTTTTATGGTGAGTATGTTAAAAACTAAGATAGCTTGCGAGGCAAGGTAACATATGCCCACATCCTCAAAACTGTAGCGTCAATCCTGCTCACAAACTATTTTAAACAAATTTAGACGCGTTTTAACAAAGTCAAGGTCAATAACTCAAGATACCTTGCCAGGTAAGGTAAAATATGCCCGCTGGCAGCTTTGATTTTGAATAATATTTAGCAGGACAGTAACAATCACCAGTATGACCTTCAGTCATACACTTCTTTTGAACTCTTTAGGGCGATACTGAATAATATTGAGTATGAGTTATTGCCCTTGATCTTGAAAATGTGTTCAATTTTTAGCTCGTACTTACGCGGTACTTAATAATAAAACCAAGTTTTGTCAAAATCCGCCAAGAATAATGCCTTTTAGTGTTCTAGAGCTAAAATTTGAAGGCGTTAACAAGAACGAGGTCAATAACTCCTATGAAAAACATTCGATTTTTTTTATTTTCAATAGGTTTCATCCACGGGTGATAATAAACAATTTCACCAAGTTTCGTCAATATCTGTCAAGAATTGAGCCTTCTAGAATGTTTACAAGCCAAAAAATGAACGCGTTTTCAAGAACAAGGGCAATAACTTATACTAAATATTTTTCGATTTTTCTGATTTTCAATAAGCTTTACCCATGGGTGATAAACAACACTCATGCCAATTTTCGTCAAAATCTGCAATGTATTCTAGAGTGCCTTCTAGAGTGTTTACAAGCTAAAATTTGAACGCATTTTCAAGAACAAGGACAATAACTCATGCTAAATATTTTTCGATTCTTCTGATTTTCAATAGGGTTCATCCTTGGGTGATTATGAACACTCACAGCAAGTTTCGCCAAAATCTGTCAAGAATTGTGCCTTCTAGATTGTTTATGGGCTAAAAATTGAACGCGTTTTCAAGAACAAGGGCAATAACTCAAACTAAATATTTTTCTGATTTTAAATAGGGTTTATCCTTGGTTGATAACAAAAACTCATGCCAAGTTTCGTCAAAATCCATCAAGAATTGTCCCTTTCTAGAATGTTTACAAGATAAAAATTGAACGCGTTTTCAAGAACAGGGGCAATAACTCATACTAAATATATTTTGATTCTTCTGATTTTCAATAGGGTTCATGCTTGGGTTATAACGAACACTCATACCAGGTTTTGTCCAAATCCGTCAAGAATTGTGTCTGGTAGAGTGTTTACGAGCAATTGTGGACGGACGGACAGACGCCCCCCATTTGATGTGGGTGTATAAAAGTCAGGATCACAAAGTGACAATTCAGTTAAAGGAGTAGAAAATAGAATGATGGGAGTTGTTGAAACCCATGGTCAAACTTTATCACTACTTGAAAGTAGGTAGTAGAAAAAAAAAATGTGAGGAAATTGTGACAAGACAAAGCTGAAATTTAAATTTGCATTTTCTAGATGGCAGCTCAACGGTAAGGAATTTGCATACACAACAAAAGTACAAAATGAAGATATTGACAAATTGTGTGAAATTACAAATATGCAAGTTTTTGGAAAATGTTTTTGCATAACTGTAATTGATAATTTGGTTTCTGAAACTGCAGTATTTTCGGAAGTTATTTCTAGAATGCAACAACAAAAATTTGACAAAATGGAGTTTTCCACTACAAGACTTCCAGTTGGATTTGATGTCTGGAAATATATCTAAAAGGTAATTCCGCCGTCTGGAATATCTGACCCAATGCCAAAAATGTTTTAAGTATGACAGTTCGTGCTAGGTCTTCGAGCTCAACTCATCCATTGAATCGCAAGAACAAGATAGATCCTTTTTCCTATTTCAAAATTATTTCCGAAAAGAACCATTTCCAACTTAAGCAAATAAGCAAGTTAGTAGGGTGTAATTAAAAAAAAACAATTTAAGTTGAAAAGAATTGTCCAATCTTTATTTCATGGCTATAATTGACTGTGTTATTATATATCAGGTCATCATAGTTAATCAAGTAATCTCCAGAATGTTTTAAACAATTCTAAAAGTTTACCTAGAAATAAAACCTACAAAGATAATATTTCAGATATCAGGTCCTTGCAGTGGCTGCAACTAGATTAGTGGGGGACTTTGGACTTAATGAGTTGGGCCCCCTCATGGGAATTTTTTTTTTTAACATATGCTTTCCTGTATTTTTGTTCAAGTCACTGGGTCTGTGTAAATAAGTAATAATTTTACTACTCAATGTACATCTTTACCTTTCTGGTTACATTAATTAGTATATATCTATATATCTCAATAAAATGGTTAAAGATTTTAGTGATAGTCATAAAAAATGCCTAATGCATAATATAAGCAATATTTTCCATCTATTCTGTAATGTTATTTGATACAGAAAACTTCAAAATATAACTTGAATATAAACTTGATCTAGACCAAAACATTGTAATTAAATTCTTAAAAACAGACATTTTCACAACTGCAGTTTGATTGATAATAATTATATTTGGTGTAGTAAATACAGTTCTTTTACATCATTATATAAATAAAATCAATATAATATAGATATAGCTTAAATATGTCTATACAAATTGTGGGGACCTTGACTTTTCACCCGATTCTGTTTTTTTAACGTTACTAATTTGTTTTTCAACTTTAGTGCCTTTGGACTTTCCACTGGGACTGTTAGAATATTTAGTAATCTCTGACCCACTACCTGGTATCTTTGAAGCCAAGGTCTGACCAGATGCAGATTTTGATTCAGTGCTTTGTACATGACTAGATGATTTACTAGGATTAATTTTAGACACTATTGTAGCTTTAGCTATGGGAAAATTGATATTTTTAAATTTTACAGAGATTTTTGGGGATGTTTTGGTAATAGGTTCTGATCTCGAGCAGGTAGAACTAGAACATGAAACCCCCTTCGGTACATCTGCTTTTGAAGCTTTTGGCAAATATTTAACCATTTGAGAGCGTTTGGAACATGGTAGACTAGAAGTTTTAGGTTTGGTGCCTTTTTTATCGGGTATCTCTGCAACAACCACATTAGATACATTTTGGGATTCAAAAGCAGTTGGTTTGAGATGAGATGGTAATTTTTCTGTAACTGTTAAATTCACATCAGTTCTATCTGTGACAGATATGGATGGTACTAAGGATACTGCACCATAAGTTGGTTGAGTGTACAATGTTGAAATCTCATTAGTATTCACTATAAGAACAAAAAAAGTGTACATATAAAAACAAATGTTTGCATATATTGGCAAGATTGACCAACAACCATTAGAACAGTGCTTCTCAATCTTAAATTAATATAATTGATTCGCCAAAAAATTTACTGTGGTGCAGTTCACCATTGCTTATTGCTTATCAAATTTTTCAATATAGATTGAATGTTGAAGGGTCTAGTTTAAAATTACAAGAAAGCTTGCCAGGTAAGGTAATATACGCCCACTGGCAGCTTTGATTTTAAATAAAAATATTTAGCAGTACAGTAACAATTATCAGTATGAAATATTCAACCTTCAGTCAAACAATTCTTTTGAACTTTTTGGAGCGATATTATATAATATTACCAAGTTTCATCAAAAATACTTTAAGAATTGTGCCTTCTAGAGAGTTTATGGGCTAAAACCTGAACGCATTTTCAACAACAATTGCAATAACTCATACTCAATATTTTTCGATTCTTCTGATTTTCAATAGGGTTCATCCTTGGGTGATTACAAACACTCACATCAAGTTTCATCAAAATATGTCAATAATTTAACCTTCTAGAGCGTTTACGAGCTAAAAATTGAATGTGTTTTCAAGAACAAGGGCAATAACTCATAATAATTATTTTTCGATTCTTCTACTTTACGATAGTTGGTTGATAACTAACACTCGCAACAGGTTTCATCATAATCTGTCAAGAATTGTGCCTTCTAGAGTGTTTACATGCTGAAACTTGAACGCGTGTTTAATAACAGTAGCAATAATATTTTTCGATTTTTCTTATTTTCAATAGGGTTCATCTTTGGGTGATTACTTACACTCACACCAAGTTTCATCAAAATCCATCAAGAATTATGCCTTCTAGAGTGTTTACGTGCTAAAAATTTAACGCGTTTTCAAAAACAAGGGCAATAACTCATACTAAATATTTTTCGATTCGTCTGATTTTCAATAGGGTTCATCCTTGGGTGATTACAAACATTCACAACAAGTTTTGTTGAAATCATTCAAGAATTGTGCCTTGTAGAGTGTTTACAAGCAATTGAGAACGGACGGACGTATTTCATGTGGGCGTATAAAAAGATACACATATTGAGAATTGTCCACTTTCACTTTGATTTTCATTTACTCCTAGATAAATGTAGAAATGTTTCAACTACATACAGCTGAATTAAGTTTTGTTTCTGTATCCATTGTAATAACAAGTAGATCTGATATTGTAAGTTTCATCACTTTCTGAAGAATGTATATATTTATCACTTATGTTTTTATCCTTCTATGCCTCTTCGTCTAGGTCAAACTAGGTTTGATGAATTAATAAGTCCTTAAAATTATTCTTTTAATACTTGTGTATTCAAGAGTTTTCAAGAACAAGGTCAATAACTCCTATGATTTAATTTTCGATAGGGATCATCCACGGGTGATAATAAACATTTTCACCAAGTTTCGACGATATATGTCAAGAATTGAACCTTCTAGAATGTTTACAAGCTAAAAATTGAACGCATTTTCAAGAACAAGGGCAACAACTCATACTAAATATTTTTTGATTTTTCTGATTTTCAATAGGATTTATCCTTAGGTGATAACAAACACTCATGCCAAGTTTCATCAAAATCTGACAGGTATTGTGCCTTCTAGAGTGTTTACAAACTAAAAATTGAATGCGTTTTCAAGAACAAGGGCAATAATAATAATAAATATTTTTCAATTTTTCTGATTTTCGATAGGGTTTATCCTTGGGTGATTACAAACACTCACATCAAGTTTTCTTCAAAATCCATCAAGAATTGTGCCTTCTAGAGTGTTTACAAGGGCAATAACTCATACTAAATATTTTTCAATTTTATCACTTATAGACTTTACATTGTGTTTTTGGTCAATATTACACCTTCAATTTCAGAGAGTTATTTGGTAGCGGCAGAATTTAACTCTCCCTGAAATTCACTGAGTTTCTCAATATATATCATGACCCCGGGTCCCCCTTCATTATGCATCACATTGCTCATTTTTAGACCCTTCATTGGTCAAAACTTCCAATTTACATAATTTGAGTACAAGCGACCATTGGTTGTAAAATTGACTTTTTATATTAGAATAGTGTTGACAGTCAACTGGGGTAAAATATAGTATCTCGTGCACATCATGCCATCATGGCTTGATACAAGTTAATGAGAGGCCCAGGACCATGGTATATGAAGGCATGGGTAAGCATGCATCAAGCATACCTTACGAGCATAAGCATAAGCTTTGTTTTTCTTTGGACTGCACTTCACAACATACAGTGTAACAACATAGACTGGAACCCATGGGGGAAACAAAAGAGGGGACGACCAGTTACCACCTAGAGATGAACCCTACAGACAGCATGTGGTGAGGAAACAATATGGTTGATTCCCTCCACTTTTTGCAGCTAGAGAGACTCCCTAAACCCTACCCTGAATGTCTCAGCTTACAGCGGCTTCATGCACTCTAAACTAGAGAAAGGGACTACTTCTCCAACAGCTGGTCCCCACCAACTTTATCAACTGATCTGCACCCCTGACAGAAAGAACTGAAGTGAGAACGGCACAAGATAGAGCAAGATGGAAATCTGAAGTACAACTTATGGTCCAGCCGAAATGAAAAATCTGCTGCTAAAAAGCTAATCATTTAATGCTAACACAGTAAAGTAAAACATACAACAAAATGTGTGCCTTCTGATAACATACCATGTAAAAGCATGCAGTAAAATATTGTAATTCTAGAAAACTGCATAGGACATAATTTAGAATCAAAAACTGCGAGATACAAAACAAGAAAATGAAAATAACAGTAGTTAATAAAAAAAAAAAAAAAAAACAGTACCGGCAGAAGATCATGTTTAGTATTTCAGTCAATATAATGCTTATGAATTAAACAGACATTCTTTTTATCAAAGGTGCATGCTTTAAGAATAATCAGGATTTCTCTTGAAAAGCATTATTTTATAGTTTGAAATCAAGTACATTTTCATCTTATTTCAGCTTCTATTATTATCATGCACAATGCTGACAGGTAAAAATGAACAACATGCTTAATAATATAGCAATGTTACCCTGTTTCAGTGAGAATGATGATACATCAGTGGTACAACCTGGTAATCCATAGTCAACATTCTGAAAAAGTTACAAGTCTCATACAAGAGGCATGTTTTTAATGTTTTCCTAAATTCTTCACAATTTGCTTTTCATAATCCTGTGTCAGGTTTTTCTGTTTACGATTTTTTCAAAGTTTCTCATGATTCCATTTGACAAAAATGAGGTCAAAAGATAAAAGCCTTGAAAGTTTCAATATCCAGCAAGCAGATGTTGCAATAACTCAAATAACAAAATAGTAGAATATGACTTAAAGGCACAGTCTGACATTTAAAGTCCAAAATTTAGAAAAATGTGTCCCTTATCTTATTGGAAAGGTTTACCAAAAGTATCTTGCAGTTATGTTTGAGATAGTCAAAACTACTTAAAAATGGACAATTGACGACAATATATATATATATATATATATAGATAACTTGATAAGAATATATTTACAGCTTATTTCAGAATTACTAGAATCTTACTACTAATTTTACTACTATATTACATTAAGTTACTAAATACTAAATAGAAACCAGCAAGATGAGAGAGATCAAGACAGAGACATGAGAATAAGGGAACGTGGAAACCAGGCCCAGTATGATATCTGGATCCCAATAAGAATGAAAAATAAAGGAAATGGGAAATCAGCCGAGTGTCAAGGGGGTCACATTGCTCTCATATTGGATACGGGGGAGATTTATTAATTTTAAGATGATTTCTTGTATAGAAATCTTTTCATCCATCAACAAAATTTGCAGCGGTTTTATTTGAAAAAAAAACCCATAAAACTACTAAACAAATCCTCATATTACACCTTTTTCAATGATGACATATTTGAACAATGAGTGAGCATCCTTTGCCATGGCTGCCATTTTGTTAAATTCTTATAGGTAAGATAGATCACAAGATGGAAATATAATGCTAGGTAATCTACACACAAAACAATATTTCTCTAAATACAAAAATGTTCAGTGAAATATTTATTTACTTGAGATTTTCAGCTTAATATATAATGAAAAGATAGATTGCCAAGCAAAGTAATATACGCCCACTGTCAGATTTGATTTTCAATAAAAATATTTGGCAGTACAGTATATCACCAGTATGAAATATTCAACCTCCAGACATACACTTCTTTTGAACTTTTTCGTGAAAATCAGGCAAGAATTGTGCCTTTTAGAGTGTTAACGAGCTAAATATTGAATGAGTATTCATGAACAAGTCCAATAACTGATATTTTCTGTTTCAATAGCGTTCATCCATAGGTGATTATAAACAATTTCACAAAATTTTGTCAAAATCAAGAATTGTGCCTTTCTATTTACAAGCTAAATATTGAGCGCTTTTTTCAGGGTTTCAGTGCATCCTTGGGTGATAAGAAACAATTTCAACAAGTTTTGTCTAAATCAGTCAAGAATTGTGCCATCTAGTGTGTTTATGAGCAATTGTGGACGGACTGACCGAACGACATGAGTGACACCAATATAAACTCCACACTTAATATGGGTGTATAATAATAGGTATGAGTGAAATTTAATAAAATATTTATGATTATTATGTTAATTTTACACGTGTGTAGTTTACCTCTTCCTATTCTTACACTTCCAAGCAAAAGATAAATTTTGTCAGTAAAGTTTCTCACCTTATCTGTTTTTGTTGATCTCGATATATCTTTGGAGGAACTGGTTTCACTTTTTTTCTCACTATAAAAATAAGAAAGAAATACAATTGGTAGGTTTAGTCATGCAATGGTTGATGTATACTATACCATAAACATATAACAACATGCCAGGCAAAGAAAGATGTCTGCATAGTCTTCATGACATCATTTGGTTTGGTAGAGCAAATGGCGGCTGTGGGTTCAATTAACGATCAGCATATGATAGTCTGATGTCCTTGAATATGTCATCATTCAAGTCAACCCAGTAAATGGGTATGGATAATCCAGGAAAGATTAATGCCAATCTATTTGGATAAGGACCAGCTGGTAGAAAGGATCCTGAATTGTGAACCTAAGTTGTTATCTTTGTAAAATATAGTTGTTTCTTTCTTTCCTTTTTTTTATGGTTAACATTGTTGCTGTCCTGCCTGTCCGTCATATTTTCTGATTTTTTATGAAATTTGGTGTGTAAGTTTACATTCAAAAGAACAATAGTGGCAACAGTTCTGTCTGAATTTTATGAAATTTGGTCTTGATATACTGAAATTTATAAGATAAGTTGGTGTATCTTGCCTGATAATTGCTTCTTATCACTTGCAGTAGACAGGAATTGGTTTGGAATCAAGATGATTATGCCAATTTTACTTTTAAACAAAAACAAGTTGTAAGCAAGGCTTATATGCTTTACTCCTTCAAATGAATTTAACTTACCTTTCCTCACTCTGAATAGTTCTTTCCTCTAGCTTCATCTCAAGATGCTTGTCTAAAATAATCCCCAAAAATATTGTATTAATCAGGAAAATTGTCTTCTCTTCATTAAGGTATGAATGGACATTTTGTCAGGACAAGATAAGACTCCTTAATTTGATTTTAATACAAAATGTTTTGTCCCCTCTTTCTTCTGTGATGCCTTCACTACACTACATTTTATTAAGATTATAGCTGTCACTTTTTCCACTGCCCTTGATTGTTCAGACTTTAGATTCTAGGCCTTCAACTTAAAGAGGCAGATTCTCCATTTGTTGTATCAATCCTACCTTAGTCCCAGAAACAAGAATATTTTAGCTAAGCTTATCAGTAATAGTGTTCACAGCTCACGGTCGAAATTTGAGACTTTAAATCCAAGTGTGTCAAGAATTATCTGTGTTTGAAAGTTAAAATGACAAGTTGTCTTTTCTTGAGACTTTTCTTGCCATAGAAATAGAAATTGAAATTCCTAGTTTGAGATATTTTTGATGGAACTATACGATTTTCGTACATTTTTAGTACTGCTGAACTCTATTGACACTGTCCCTTTAAATGGATATCTGACTTGTTTGATCAGGAGTATCTATGTAAGCATAGGCTATTCAAATTGTCTAGATAACGCTTACCTTGTGACAACCCAGGCATCTTATCACATTGTGTGACCTGTAATTCTGGTATATTTTCTATTGGTGTTTCACCATGTTCTATAAGGAACTGGTCAGCAGGGCCAAATATTGTCTAAAATTATTATTAATACAAATCTTACTACACATTAAGAAGAGTTGTGAGGCTGATGACCCTATTGGTGCACAAGACTGTCACAGAGATTTCCTTTATTAGCTTTAGGCTCTTGAGTTCAAATTGATCATAGCTCCTCTTTAATTTACTGGCAGGACAAATATTTAATACAAAACTTGAGAAAAATCTTTTAAGTTTTGTACAGATCTATAACAAGATTTTTGAAAGATATAAACAACAAAGTACTGTATGAGACACTGGCAACAACCTTTCTCACAGAAACATAACCAATGTTAAGTAAGATGATTTACCTGTGCTGAAGATATCAACATCTCTATAGCATTTGTTTGATGAGGAGTATCTACTAGTGTTGCTAATGATGCACTACCTTCACTGAAAATCACAATACAATATATTCTGACAACTTTAACTCTAGAATAATATTTCTTCTGTCAGCTTAGCTTACACAATGTGATATATGATAATTCAGTTTGCCCAAGAAAATGATTACTTTTTTTCTATTTGATAAAGTGATTCAGTCTAAATACTTCCACTTTGGCATGTATTTGTGAAAGAGAAAAAGTTTCATGGAAATTGAATGAAAAGAAAAAATATGTTTATATTTTATGTATGTCACCTCTGTTTTATATTTCAAAATGCAGCCAGACTAACTCGCTGGGGGTTGGCTCAGATAAAAACTGAATCTTATGAACTTTATTACGTCATAAACAAACACCCCCAAAGATGTGTGTTAGCTAACAACTGATATTATCTTAACTATATTATTACCTACAACTGAAGAAAAGTTGTTCCAAAGATGGTAGAAATTGGTAGAAAATTGAGGCTCCAAACAGATATACATTATTTCGAAAAGATTGAATAGAAAAAAAATTCTGTTTGGTATCCAAGGTCCAAGTCAGACTATAGAGATCTAAAGTGATGAAAACTGACCAGCAACTCACTGGACTGACTACCCTAAAGACAGTTCAGCCATTGTCCAGTGAGACCAGTTTAAGTTAAGAGATTAGAGAGGACAATATTTAGTTATTATGTGCTCTTTAAAACTTACAGATGTATTATAAAACCAGACAACAATTAAATAAAATACCAAGTTTGGTTAAAAATGCACCCTATCACATTAAAATTGTTGAAAACTGCATGTTAAGTTCTTACTTGATCTTCACTTTTAGTTTTATGAAATTCAGTTGAAAATGAGGAGCTAATTTTACTATTCAGATCAGATTAAACTTTGCAATTGTTGCAAACTGCTTGAGGGGTTAATATCTCTTGGGTTTATTATTTTGACAGCACTCAAATTGAAAGCATTATTTACGTATTAAAATTTGGGTCATAATAACATTATTGGTGAGTAAACGCAATTACCACTGAATAAATGACAAAAACATTTATTTATGTATTGCATTTACACACCCATACTGCTATAGACCTTATTTATACACTGAAAGCGAGGTTCATAACAGAAAGGAGGTCATCCATTAATAAGATGGCAACGTCATATGAATGAATAGCCTATTTAACGTCCCTGAACACCTGATCAACAGCGCGAAAATGGGCTTATTCGTGTAAAATTATCATTAAATAGCTTAATCAATTTCAAATTTAATGATGTAAAATAAGATGTCAAGGTGTTGATTTTATGCAGGTTTGTGTTTTGAGCCAAGTTCTGGGTTCAATATAGCCAAGGCATGAAAAAGCTCTATTAAAATCAACATTTAATTCTTATATTTATATTCAGATATTTTCATTAATATAAACTACATTATTTTATATGTTTATTTGACACTAGTTTGCGTGACTGGTGGGCAATCAAAGAAATGTAAATATTTACAATGAAATAACAAAATTATAACTTACTGGGGTTTCAACAAAGTAGGACCAAACACTATACCAAGATTGGCTGCACTCATTTGGTTTTTTTCACTGTGAGATGCCACTCTGAAAATCATTAAAAAAATGTATGACTATTTTCATCAAAAATTTGTTGAATATCTAATTAAATTATGATAAGGCTTAATAAATTTAACGGAATATACTACTACATTTCATCTTGGCTTAGCTTTTATCAGAGTGTTAGATATATTTCTAGATTGACATATTGTCAGATACATTCATAGTTTACAGATAGTCAGATATATAAGTTCATCGAGTTTGGGAATCATGCAATTTTGTTTACAAAACAAAAATGACATGGTAAAAACGTCAGGGAAAGGCTAGGTTAGCAGGATGACTTCCAAAACTAAAGATAGCTTGCCAGGCAAGGTAAGGTAATATACGCCCACTAGCAGCTTTGATTTTGAATAAAAATATTTAGCAGTACAGTAACAATCACTAGTATCAAATATTAAACCTTCAGTCATACACTTCTTTTGAACTCTTTAGGGCAATACTGAATAATATTGAGTATGAGTTATTGCCCTTGTTCTTGAAAACGTGTTCAATTTTTAGCTCGTGAAAACTCTAGAAGGCAAATATTCAATCTTCAGCTTGGACTAGAATAATAAAACCAAGTTTTGTCAAAATCCAGCAAGAATCATGCCTTTTAGCTAAATTTGAAAGCTTTTTCAAGAACAAGGGCAATAACAGATACTAAATATTTTTCAATTCTTTTTCAATACTGAATAATATTACCAACTGGCGAGAATCATACCTTTTAGTTTTTCCAAAGTAAAAATTGACAGTGTTTTTAAGAGCAAGTTCAATAACTCCTAAAAAAACATTTTTGAGTTTCAATAGGGTTCATCCTTGGGTGATAATACACAATTTCACCAAATTTCGAAAAAACCTGTCAATAAATGAACTTTTAGAGTGTTTATGAGCTAAAACTTGAATGCGTTTGATTTTGAGGAAACTTTTTATGATTGTTTGTAATCACCCAAGGATGAACTCTATTGAAAATCAGAAAAATTCAAAAATATGAGTAAAGTATCAGATAATGCCCTTGTTTTTGAAAATGTGTTCAATATTAAGTTGTAAATACTCTAGAAGGGTCAATTCTTGATGAATTTTGATGAAACTTTGTGTGATTGTTTGTGATTCTCCAAGGATAAACCCTACAGCAATTCAGAAAAATCAAAAATTATTTGTATAAGTTATTGCCCTTGATTTTGAATACGCGTTCAATTTAAGGTTATAAATACTCTAAAAGGTTCAATTATTGACAGATTTTTACAAAACTTGGTGTGAGTGTGAGGATGAACCCTATTTAAAATCAGAAAAATATTTAGTATGAGTTATTGCCTTGTTCCTAAAAACACGTTCAATTTTTAGCTCGAAAACACTCCAGATGACACAACTCGTGTCAGACTTTTACAAAACTTAGTAACATTATTCAGTATCACCCAAAAAGGGTGACTGAAGGTTGAATATTTCATACTGGTAATTGTTACTGTACTGTAATATTTTTATTTAAAATCAAAGCTGCCAGTGGGCGTATATTACCTTGCTTGGCATTACAAACACTTACATTTATTTAATTCTTTTTTTTTTAATTTTCCTGTCAGTACCTCTACCTCTACTTCAGATCTTAATCTTCTCTTTGGATAAGTTCATAATGCCAGACAAGTAAATGACGTGTTCTAATTGTAGGGTAACAGGGTTGTAGAATACAATATACAATATAAATACCTTTGTAAATGATGCATCAATACAGCTGATGTTTTATGATTTGATATGGGAAGCTTTTGTACAATATAATGATAGTTTTCAACAGCTTGGTCATTTGTTATTCTCTTTTCCATGAAATCCTATTAAAATACAAAAAACATAAAAATTTTATCTCAGAAACATTTTGTGGTAAGGTTGTTAAATTCCAATATCAGAGGAATATCTACTTATTTCAGTTTATTCTCTCCGTTTTCTTCCAAAACTAAACAAAATGCGGCATCTTGACTACAGGGTTTGCTTTGAGCTCAGAAAAAAATATTTATCTTAAGACTAGTAGAGCAGTTGTAAAATGAGTTGATCAAAAAGGTTTTACCTTGGCTGCTTTTATAAACTCTGGATATAACTTAAACGTCATCAGTGGCTCTGGCAGCTGAAATAATCAACTAATGATTTCATTGTTAATTCAATATGATTGAATGTAGACTATAGCAATCTACAAAACCTGTATATGCTAAAATTCGTAAGAATAAATCAATTGAAATTGAAGAGCTATTTGATTTGTATAAATAGGAATCTATTAAAGGGATAGGTTTGTCAATTTGAGGGGTTGATTTTAGACTTCAGTAATTTTCAGAAGTACTAGAAATGTACAAAAATCACACAATTCCTTTCAAGATACCCTTTCTATATATTGTAGAGTCTCAAGAAATGACAATTGGCCATTTTAACATTTACATGTTAACATTCATAAATGTAGATAATTCTGGACAAACATGAATTTGAAAGTTAAAATTCCGATGGCCAGCTGTAAACACCATTACTGATTGGCTTAGTTAAAATATTTCACTTCAGAGACTTAAGTTTAATTGGTCAAACCTTCAAGCCAATGAAACAAAAATCATCATTAGGAACTCCCATTTTTAATAAAATATATACGAGAAAGTTGGAAAACAAGAGAATAAATTGGTCTGGTGTAGCTATATTCAGGAACACAACAAAATATATATAAAAGAGAGCTTGCCAGGAAAGATATTTTACACCCAATTAAACCTTTGTTTTGGTAGAACAGTAACATTCACCAAAATAAAATATCAGCCTTTAGTCATTCATATCCTTGAAACTCATTTAGGTTTTCAATAGAGCTCTTGATTTGATTTGATGTGGGCATATATTAATAAAATATAAAAACAGTTGACCCAAAGTCTATAAGCAACACAACAAATTTCAGGACAACCAAAACTACACCACTGTAGTCTGTGACATATATACAACTCAATATTGTCAAATCAATCATTTCCATTCTTTCTTATACATAATGAGTATATAAGTTTGCTTACAATTCAATGAGATCAAAAGTTCATAAAATTATCATAAGCTAGTTATTATGATGTAAGGTATGAAAAATCTCTCTATATATATAAGTAAGAGATCGACTGTGCGACCAGTTATCCCTGATTATCAGTGACTAGTTTCGTTCGTGTTTGAACTCTTCAGACTGATTAGACCGATTTTAAATAATGGACGTGGGATGCCCGATTTTGACGTAAAAGTGTAGTGACATGTGCAGGGCGGTGATGGTACCATCCAACACCGACTACTTAATAATCAACCGACTCAGCACCAACACGGATCTAACAGAGTCTACAGCCAATAGGCCCTCCATTTAACTCCATTGGATATCAGATTGCAAACTTTCCAATGGGATCAATGACACCCCCACTTCTTTATTCTTTATAATAAAGTATCGTTAATCTGTAACTTACATGTCTCAAATATTGTTTTAATACACTTGATAACACATTGGGATGTACATCATCTAATATAACTGATGTAGGATCAATTTCAAATCTTTGACACAGTTTTTCTACTGTACTTTTTACACCAGACACTCTATATAAACCCTAGAAACAAATATTAACAACATATATTTACTAGTTCAGACTGGCTCTCAATTAAAAACAGCCCTAACTGAAATCTTTCAATCATTTTATTACACTAAACAAAATACTCATCACTTTTCTACAATTATTTTTCAAGATGAAATGTCCATCATTGTCCAATCCATCATCCTGTCTGCCTTCCATAGCCGATTCAGGAGCAGAAAAAACTTGATTCCATTCAAAGAACATCTAAATATCTACCTTAACTTCCATTCCCCTTTTCTCTACCTCAGCTACACACTTTAATATAATAGGTGGTATCTGTACATTTAATTGGTGAACTTGTTCTTGAAAGTCTACACCAAAAGTTGTATTTCGACGCCCAGTTTGATGCTATAAACAAAAGAATTAATAAGTTTGATCATGAAATATACATCTATTCTAAACAATTTACCAAAAGAGGTTTGCAAGCTGGTATAGCCCCATGATCACTTATATTATACTTTAAATTTCAAACTGAGAAGAAATGCATTAAGAACATTTGGGTGAAATATTTTCAAGTTTGTCACTGGTATAGAAAACATTTGTGATAAAATAATTGTTTATAAAAAATAATCTTTTACACCCAATAAGACCATGGGTTATAGTTCCTTATTCAAACAAACTTATGGATCAAACAGAGAGGGAATTTTACAAAATATTAATCTGTCTTGATTGAAGAAATATCAGCTTGATATTTTATTTAATGCATCATTAAGATTGTATCAGTGAATTATTAACAGGACAAGAACATGCATGTAAACTTTCAAAACACAAAACCATCATCTGAAAAATGGATGCTCCATTCCAGAGATTTGAGCTTGACATTACTTATTAACGTACTTCTGTATGAAGTTGTTTCAGCAAATCTATGCGGTTTTTTTTTCAAATAAGCGAAGTATAAGAAAAACTGATACCTTCAATATACCAGGTACATCTAATACTTCATCTCCAACTGTCATTGTTCTCTTAAATTTTCTTTGATCATCTAGATGATAATATTTAATTTAAAACATCCACAAACAAGAAAATGTCAATTTCATTGCAGCTATGTTCGTTTTAAAGAGGCAGAATGCACAATTTTTTTTGTAAGATACTACAGACTGTCCTCTGTATTTGAGTCTCTTAGATAGCCTGGCAGAGTAATTATAATTAGTGATAAAGTAAAACAGTTGACCCTTCTTTTGCCAAATATCATGACAATACCAGTGCAGTATTCTATGATATAACAGACCTCCTCTCAAGGGGAAATTGAGATCAAATTTTACAGGTCTTTGAAAAATGTCCGACTGACAAAAAAATAAATAAACAGCCCTGATTTGAGATTCTGTTGGGTTCGTACCAATCTAAAACTTTAATGAGATGATACCATCATTGGAGATGTTCTCCATCTTTACAGTTTGCAATGGTTACAGATGAAATTATTCAAGGATAATGACACATACTTATAAAAAAGTCTTCTCTTAATTCTTCTAATGATCTATGTTTGGAGGTAAATCTTGGACTAGTTTGATTAGATTCATCTGATTTATGACTAGTTTCACTTATACTGTCAGTATCACTTATACCATAATTCTGACCCCACGCTTTCATTGGTGTTCTGTTGATATCTGAAAAATTCATAAGAATTCAAGATTTGAAGTAGTCTATTATAAGTCTTTATCTGACTAAAAAGACCCCTTTAAAAACTTCAGTTTTCAGTTTAATTCATAAATAAATATTTCTATTACAGATAAATAAACATTATTACCTAGTGTATTTTTGAAAATTCATTTTACCTTGCAAACATCTGCCATAAAATTTTAAAACTAACCTTTCTTAGATACTGATGGTGACCCTTCATTAGAGTATTCTCCAACATCAGATGAACCATCTGACCGAACACTGGATTTCCTATTAACATCTCTGGAAAAAAAAATTATTACACATCTTTTATTCAAATGGTAATATTGTATATTTCATACTTGTTTAAGAGGGAGTTCTTGTTTAATCAAAAAAGATGCGTTATTTACTACCAATTGTCTTGATCAAAATCTATCTAAAGAAAACTCTTTATGTGTTGTATTAAATATACAGTATTGGATAAAAAAAAAAGTTTGAGGACAATTGTAACTTACAGAAGGTCTGTTTTAAAAGGTTCAAATACAAACATTTCTGTTTTAGATTGAGAAACTGGCAACCTCCTCACATATTCAGCATACTGACTTCCAACTTCATAGTTCTTACTTGTTTCACATAATGTCTGATACTGTAATATACAATATCATATTATAATGACTGATACCACAATGTACAATATTATATTATTATGTCTGATACTACAATGATCAATATTATATTATAATGTCTGATACTACAATGTACAATATTATATTATAATGACTGATACCACAATGATCAATATTATATTATAATGTCTGATACTACAATGTACAATATTATATTATAATGTCTGATATTACAATGTACAATATTATATTATAATGTCTGATATTACAATGATCAATATCATATTATAATGTCTGATATCACAATGATCAATATTATATTATAATGTCTGATGCTACAATGATCAATATTATATTATAATGTCTGATACTACAATGTACAATATTATATTATAATGTCTGATACCACAATGATCAATATCATATCATAATGTCTGATACTATAATGTACACTATTATATTATAATGTCTGATACTACAATGATCAATATTATATTATAATGTCTGATACCACAATGATCAATATTATATTATAATGTCTGATACCACAATGATCAATATTATATTATAATGTCTGATACTACAATGTACAATATTATATTATAATGTCTGATATTACAATGTACAATATTATATTATAATGTCTGATATTACAATGATCAATATCATATTATAATGTCTGATATCACAATGATCAATATTATATTATAATGTCTGATGCTACAATGATCAATATTATATTATAATGTCTGATACTACAATGTACAATATTATATTATAATGTCTGATATCACAATGATCAATATCATATCATAATGTCTGATACTATAATGTACACTATTATATTATAATGTCTGATACTACAATGATCAATATTATATTATAATGTCTGATACCACAATGATCAATATCATATCATAATGTCTGATGCTGTAATGTACAATATTATATTATAATGTCTGATACTGCAATGATCAATATTATATTATAATGTCTGATACCACAATGATCAATATCATATCATAATGTCTGATACTGTAATGTACAATATTATATTATAATGTTTGATACTACAATGATCAATATTATATTATAATGTCTGATACTACAATGATCAATATTATATTATAATGTCTGATACCACAATGATCAATATCATATCATAATGTCTGATACTGTAATGTACACTATTATATTATAATGTCTGATACCACAATGATCAATATCATATCATAATGTCTGATACTGTAATGTACACTATTATATTATGATGTTTGATACTACAATGATCAATATTATATTATAATGTCTGATACTACAATGATCAATATTATATTATAATGTCTGATACTACAATGATCAATATTATATTATAATGTCTGATACCACAATGATCAATATCATATCATAATGTCTGATACTGTAATGTACACTATTATATTATGATGTCTGATACCACAATGTACAATATTATATTATAATGTCTGATACTACAATGATCAATATTATATTACAATGTCTGATACCACAATGATCAATACCATATCATAATGTCTGATACTGTAATGTACAATATTATACTATAATGTCTGATACCACAATGATCAATATTATATTATAATGTCTGATATCACAATGATCAATATTATATTACAATGTCTGATACCACAATGATCAATACCATATCATAATGTCTGATACTGTAATGTACAATATTATATTATAATGTCTGATACTACAATGATCAATATTATATTCTAATGTCTGATACTACAATGATCAATATTATATTATAATGTCTGATACTACAATGATCAATATTATATTATAATGTCTGATACTGTAATGTACAATATTATATTATAATGTCTGATACAACAATGATCAATATTATATTATAATGTCTGATACAACAATGATCAATATTATATTACAATGTCTGATACTACAATGATCAATACTATATTACAATGTCTGATACCACAATGATCAATACCATATCATAATGTCTGATACTGTAATGTACAATATTATATTATAATGTTTGATACCACAATGATCAATATTATATTATAATGTCTGATACCACAATGATCAATATCATATCATAATGTCTATTACTGTAATGTACAATATTATATTATAATGTCTGATACCACAATGATCAATATTATGTGATAATGTCTGATACCACAATGATCAATATCATATCATAATGTCTGATACTGTAATGTACAATATTACATTATAATGTCTGATACTGTAATGTACAATATTATATTATAATGTCTGATACCACAATGATCAATATCATACCATAATGTCTGATACTGTAATGTACAATATTATATTATAATGTCTGATACCACAATGATCAATATCATACCATAATGTCTGATACTGTAATGTACAATATTATATTATAATGTCTGATACCACAATGATCAATATTATATTATAATGTCTGATACCACAATGATCAATATTATATTATAATGTCTGATACCACAATGATCAATATCATATCATAATGTCTGATACTGTGATGTACAATATTATATTATAATGTCTGATACCACAATGATCAATATTATATTATAATGTCTGATACTACAATGATCAATATTATATTATAATGTCTGATACCACAATGATCAATATTATATCATAATGCCTGATACCACAATGATTTATATTATATTATAATGTCTGATACTACAATGATCAATATTATATTATAATGTCTGATACTACAATGATCAATATTATATTATAATGTCTGATATCACAATGATCAATATTATATTATAATGTCTGATACTACAATGATCAATATTATATTATAATGTCTGATATCACAATGATCAATATTATATTATAATGTCTAATACCACAATGATCAATATCATATCATAATGTCTGATACTGTAATGTACAATATTATATCATAATGTCTGATACCACAATGATCAATATTATATTATATTACAATGATCAATATCATATTATAATGTCTGATACCACAATGATCAATATCATATCATAATGTCTGATACTACAATGTACAATATTATATTATAATGTCTGATACCACATTGATCAATATTATATTATAATGTCTGATACTACAATGTACAATATAATATCATAATGTCTGATACTGTAATGTACAATATTACATTATAATGTCTGATACTGCAATGAACAATATTAAATTATAATGTCTGATACCACAATGATCAATATTATATTATAATGTATGATACTAAAATGTACAATATTACATTATAATGTCTGATACTACAATGATCAATATCATATTATAATGTCTGATACTACAATGTACAATATTATATTATAATGTCTGATACTACAATGTACAATACTATATTATAACGTCTGATACCACAATGATCAATATCATATCATAATGTCTGATACTACAATGATCAATATTATATTATAATGTCTGATACCACAATGATCAATATTATATTATAATGTCTGATATTACAATGATCAATATTATATCATAATGTCTGATACCACAATGATCAATATTATATTATAATGTCTGATACCACAATGATCAATATCATATCATAATGTCTGATACTATAATGATCAATATGATGTGTAATCAGAAAAAACCTGTGTACACTGTATAAATCTGCGCAATGTCTTCTGATTTTCAATAGGCTTCATCCTTGGGCAACACTCACGCCATGTTTCGGCAACATCAGTCAAGAATTGTGCCTTCTAGAGTGTTAAGGAGCATGTGAAAAACAAGGGCAATAACTCATACTAAATATGATTATTCTGATTTTCAATAGGGTTCATCCTTTGGTGATTACAAGCAATCATACTTCAAAATCCATCAAGAATTATGCCTTGTAGACTGTTAAGGAGCATTTCAAGAAAAAGGGCAATAACTCATACTAAATATATTTCGATTCTTCTGATTTTCATCCTTGGGTGATTACAAACAATCATACTATCTATATACTAGTGATTTCTTATATGAATTTTACTAACAGTTAGTTGTTACTAAATAACACCGTATGATAATCAAAAATTATCTCTGTTTCGTGACTTAGGCTAGTGGTTTATTGAGATTTTTAAATCTCAATCTCACTCTAACCGAACACTAAGTTTCGTCAAAATCTGTCAAGAATTGTGCCTTCCAGAGTATTTATTAGAAATTGTGGACTGATGGATCGGATAAAAACTGTGGCATCTGTTGTGCCTACAAACCAAACATAAAGTGTTTTAACTAAGTCAAGGGCAATAACTCAGAAACCATTAACTCGATAGTTACCAAATTCAAACTTGACTGAGATCTTATCAATATACTTGCATACCAAGTCTTTATTTTTTGTCATGCCTCATACTGACGGACAAACAGGAGCTACAGAAAAACTGTATCCATTAAAATCAACTCACTTGTAAAGGTAGTGATGCTGTTACTGTATGTAAAATATGAAAATATTCTGAAGTCACCTACAAAAATAAATTGGAAATATCAAAACAAGTGCAAGATTAATACAAATATTAAAAAAAACCAATTTATCAAAACTTCTAACTGAAAGTGATATGAGTATATCTTTGATGAAACATATCATGTCATGAGACTAGATCCCAACAAGTAAAATCAATATTTGAAATATTTTTATACAGATACTTTGTCTTTCATTGAATGCTAGATTTCGGGGTTTACAAAAAAATCAAAGATCAGATACTTACTTTTTTCATGACTTGATCGCTATGTTCTATTTCCTCACGAACTCTAGCTAAATATTCCCCCTACAAAAATCATCATTATATTACATCAATATCAAGTGAACAAAAAACCATATGTCCATAAGTAAAATAAAGATAGTTTTTACTATGTTGAGGGCAGTAACTCAAATCCCA
>NW_008707617.1:2027192-2029670 GCF_000327385.1 Lottia gigantea | reverse complement strand
AAAATTTCATTTACAAACAAATTTTAACGCNGTTTTTCCTAAGTCAAGGCCAATAACTCAAAAAACGTTTATAGAAAGATCGTCAAATTCGAACTGGTCCAAATGATTACAAGCCAATTTTTATCTAAGTAGTCAAGATCAATGACTAAAAAAAAGATAGGGAAAATGGAACTCATTCAGGATATCATCATAAACTAGATGGTTTGTAATCAAATGTGGACATTATCAAAAACTAACTACAGACAATCAGAATCAGTGAAGATGAAATGTGACGAAAACACTAATTATGGTATTGAAAACACTAATTATGATATTGAAAACACTAATCATGGTATTGAAAACACTAATTATGGTATTGAAAACACTAATTATGGTATTGAAAACACTAATTATGGTATTGAAAACACTAATCATGGTATTGAAAACACTAATTATGGTATTGAAAACACTAATTATGGTATTGAAAACACTAATTATGGTATTGAAAACACTAATTATGGTATTTACAATGTAGAAGTATTTACCTTCAATTTTTCTAGTTCTTTATGTTTACTGTTTGTTTCAGCTACACAAGCCTTATAAGTAGTTTCTGCTTCAGCTGCCTGTAAAGAGATATATCATCTTGTTATTCTTTCAATCAAAAATATATACAGCCATATACATTCATTATGATGGTATGTTTGAAGAACCTTAATTACAGACTCATGTCACTTCTGTTTCATTGGCTCAATTTGGTAAATCCTGATGTTTAAACATATTTCTAACTTGTTACAAAATCAGAAGAATCGAAATATATTTAGTATGCTCCTTAACAGTCTACAAGGCATAATTCTTGATGGATTTTGAAGTATGATTGCTTGTAATCACCAAAGGATGAACCCTATTGAAAATCAGAATAATCGAAAAATATTTAGTATGAGTTATTGCCCTTGTTTTTCACATGCTCCTTAACACTCTAGAAGGTACAAACCATTTTGCATACCCCCCTCCCCTCCCCCATACCCCTACTGGTCTGCCTTTATTTTTTTAATTGTAGAAAAGTCAGAAAAATGTCATGGATAAGTTTATTAACTAGAAAAGTAAAACCAGAACAACTATATTATATCCATTTAATCACTTTAGAAAGAGAGAGTTTTTGGCCCTGATATTACCTTGTGCATAGCCTCCTCTTCTAATTTCTTCTTCTTCTCTAGTTTATCTCCTTCTGCTTTATTTACAGCCAGTCTAGCTCTCTCATAATCTTGTTGACGTGTTATATATAAAGATTGAGCTCTATTCAAATTTGATACGGCTTCATGCTTTATATTGAAAAAAACGCAGAAATCATTACTTATAACCCTGCACTATATAGAGATAATATTTAATATATCAAATGTGTCTTCACCACAGGTTTTTGTGGCTTAATACCATAAATAAACCATAAACTATACTCTTAGGTACAATTCAAAACCTTAGCAAGGAAGGTAATCAAGTAGAATAAATACTAATTAATGCTTTCAAGCCAGTTTTCTGCTGTATTCATTACCTGTTAAACTATCTTTAAAAAATAGTGCACAGCTCATGTTTATAATTAAAATCATACATTCTTGACTTTAACATAATGGGGTTTTAATATTTTAAATTGTTTAACAGGATAGTTTAACTTCTGTTTATTGAAATATGCCTCATACCTCTAAAGTCCAAATAGCATCCATTCATTCCCATGCCATGTTAGAAACATAAAATGAACAATATTTTTGTTGAAACAACCCTTTCTTAAAGGAGAGCAAACAAAGTTTTATAAGGATGAAAAACGCTGTGTTCATAAGGATCCTGTCTACTAGTAAGTCCTTGGCTAAATCTCATAACAATGATCTTTCCCAGATGAAGTAAGACCACCATTTGTTCATTGTAACTAAGCAATTCTTTTGCTCAAACCTAATGATTATATAATATAAGCCTTCAGCAATTCATTTTAAACGTAAAGATAAAACATTCACAGCTTACCATTTTCTTAAATTCCTTCACCCAATTGTCTTTAACAGATTTTCTGACTCTGTCATGCTCTACTTTTCTGGCACTAAGTGGCTTGAAATTATAATTCAATTTATTAATCAGTCATACATGGAAAACAAGTCTCCAGACACAAAACTATACATGACCACTGAGTTGGAACATTCCAAGACTAAAAGACTATTGTGTACAGCCCCGTCGTTAGATTGGGGTCTGTGGGGGCTGGGCCCCAGCAAGTAATAATTAAGCCCCAGCAAAATCTTCTTCAGTTCAGTTCTTAATACTAGTAATATTATTCCAGTAGTTCAAATAATTGAAAGTTAAAAGAAAACCGCTTCATATTTATCGCCAGCTCTGTCGTTGGGTGGGGCCCATGGAGGCATGGCTCCAGCAAGTGAGAATTAAGCCCCAGCAAAACCTTATACAGTTCAGCATAGAGATTGATTCATTTACAGTATCTTTGTACATAATCAAATAGATGTAGAT
>NW_008707617.1:1906420-2027142 GCF_000327385.1 Lottia gigantea | reverse complement strand
CAAATTCCATTGATTCAAAAATCGTCAAATTCAATCTTGACTAAGATCTCATCATTATATATTTTCGTACAAAATTTCATTTAAATCGGATGAAAACTGTAGTCTCTAATTGTAACACTAATTATGATATTGAAAACACTAATTATGGTATTGATATTGAAAACACTAATTATGGTATTGAAAACACTAATCATGGGTATTGAAAACACTAATTATGGTATTGAAAACACTAATTATGGTATTGAAAACACTAATTATGATATTGAAAACACTAATTATGGTATTGAAAACACTAATCATGGGTATTGAAAACACTAATTATGGTATTGAAAACACTAATTATGGTATTGAAAACACTAATTATGGTATTTACAATGTAGAAGTATTTACCTTCAATTTTTCTAGTTCTTTATGTTTACTGTTTGTTTCAGCTACACAAGCTTTATAAGTAGTTTCTGCTTCAGCTGCCTGTAAAGAGATATACCATCTTGTTATTCTTTCAATCAAAATACAGCCATATACATTCATTATGATGGTATGTTTGAAGAACCTTAATTACAGACTCATGTCACTTCTGTTTCATTGGCTCAATTTGGTAAATCCTGATGTTTAAACATATTTCTAACTTGTTAGAAATGAATTAGCGGGAGGGGTACAAACCATTTTGCATACCCCCCTCCCCTCCCCTCCCCCGTACCCCTACTGGTCTGCCTTTATTTTTTTAATTGTAGAGAAGTCAGAAAAATGTCATGGATAAGTTTATTAACTAGAAAAGTAAAACCAGAACAACTATATTATATCCATTTAATCACTTTAGAAGGAGAGAGTTTTTGGCCCTGATATTACCTTGTGCATAGCCTCCTCTTCTAATTTCTTCTTCTTCTCTAGTTTATCTCCTTCTGCTTTATTTACAGCCAGTCTAGCTCTCTCATAATCTTGTTGACGTGTTATATATAAAGACTGAGCTCTATTCAAATTTGATACGGCTTCATGCTTTATATTGAAAAAAAAGCAGAAATCATTACTTATAACCCTGCACTATATAGAGATAATATTTAATATATCAAATGTGTCTTCACCACAGATTTTTGTGGCTTAATACCATAAATAAACCATAAACTATACTCTTAGGTACAATTCAAAACCTTAGCAAGGAAGGTAATCAAGTAGAATAAATACTAATTAATGCTTTCAAGCCAGTTTTCTGCTGTGTTCATTACCTGTTAAACTATCTTTAAAAAATAGTGCACAGCTCATGTTTATAATTAAAATCATACATTCTTGACTTCTGTTTTTTGAAAGATGCCTCATACCTCTAAAGTCCAAATAGCATCCATTCATTCCCATGCCATGTTAGAAACATAAAATGAACAATATTTTTGTTGAAACAACCCTTTCTTAAAGGAGAGCAAACAAAGTTTTATAAGGATGAAAAACGCTGTGTTCATAAGGATCCTGTCTACTAGTAATTCCTTGGCTAAATCTCATAACAATGATCTTTCCCAGACTGTTGAGATGACTTATTCAAGGTCACCAGCTGAATGCAGTAAGACCACCATTTGTTCATTGTAACTGAGCAATTTCTTTGGCTCAAACCTAATGATTATATAATATAAGCTCAATGAGACCATAAGCCTTCAGCAATTCATTTTAAACGTAAAGATAAAACATTCACAGCTTACCATTTTCTTAAATTCCTTCACCCAATTGTCTTTAACAGATTTTCTGACTCTGTCATGCTCTACTTTTCTGGCACTAAGTGGCTTGAAATTATAATTCAATTTATTAATCAGTCATACATGGAAAACAAGTCTCCAGACACAAAACTATACATGACCAATGAGTTGGAACATTCCAAGACTAAAAGACTATTGTGTAGAGCCCCGTCATTAGATTGGGGTCTGTGGGGGCTGGGCCCCAGCAAGTAATAATTAAGCCCCAGCAAAATCTTCTTCAGTTCAGTTCTTAATACTAGTAATATTATTCCAGTAATTCAAATAATTGAAAGTTAAAAGAAAACCGCTTCATTTTATCGCCAGCTCTGTCGTTGGGTGGGGCCCATGGAGGCATGGTTCCAGCAAGTGAGAATTAAGCCCCAACAAAACCTTATTCAGTTCAGCATAGAGATTGATTCATTTACAGTATCTTTGTACAAAGTCAAAAAGATATAGATTTTGGTATGTTTTTGTCACCTCAAAACTGTCAGAAATGAGTTCTCTGGGTCTTTAATTTTCCAAATTTTCTGAGTACAAACTCTGAGCCCCGGCCAGCACAAATTCATTCCTGGCAAGGGTGCTGATTGTGTAACAGGATAAAGACATAAGAATTAGTAGTGAATTGCAATATATTTATAAACCATTCATCATGCCAAAATGTCTTTATTCCTATCCAACCCAAAGTTTATATTTTGCATTGAATTTCAATTTTTGGAATTGAGTAACTTCAGATGATATTTATTTATATTATTTATTTATTGATATTAACTTCTGAGTGGCAATTTAGCATCATATCTTATATCAATATTTCAGGGGCTTAGTAGTGATACAAAGAGTGTGACGTAACACTGCAGCCTCGAATAGGCGAATGAAATGGGGTCATCAACAGAGTCAGTAGAAGAGAAAATAAGTCTGATCTAATTCGATGTATGTGTTATTTAATATATAATACAATTTCCGTGTATGAATCTTTTTGTTTCAGAACAGTAATTTTACACAGGTATGCAATAAGATATAAATTCACTCCCCTCCCCAATAGTCAATGAAATAAGATAGATCAAGTTTTTAACTTACCTCTATAAACTGACTAGTCATTAATAATGCTTGTGTTGTTTGACAGTTACTACTAAACTCCATATCCTTAAAAACATAAAAAAATGTTATAGTAGGTATAGTATTGCACAGTCAATCCAACTGTAGATGGGCTTTTCGTATCTGTAGCTTCAGTGTGATTACGACCCCTGTCCAGTGTAGAAACCTTATGCACTTCTTCTTTTATATATTAATAATAGTATATCATATTTTTGTATTTTGTATTAGGTGACAGATTAACATAAGCCTCAACTTGTTTCCGAACCCCATTTGTTTTGATTATATTCTGGAAGTATCTATACATAAAATTATTTATCTAATATGCCAATGAAGGATTATTGCAAGTTCAAAATGTTTATAGCTTGTAGAGCCAGCACAAGCCAAGTGTGAACAGACAGATAATTCATAATAACATTGACCAACAAAATATAAATCAAAAGAATCCATAATGCCTAGTTCACCCCAACGGCGAATGCCGCGCTTTAAATCGGCGAGCAAAGCGCCATCATTTTTTGTTTACTTTTCCAAAAATATCACGATCTCCTAAGTAATGTTACGCTCTGATAAACTCTGATACGAATTGGTTACGCTTTGGGGACGAATTATCTCCCGATATGATCAGGCCTTGTTACGCTTTAAATCACGCTTTGATAAGCTTTGATGCAGTTATAACGCTTTAAATCACACTCTGATACGATTATCAAGCTCTGTTGTGCATTGTTAAGCTCTGTTACGCATTGGAAAATTTCGAAATGGCCGATTTTCCTGCCGCTTTTGATCAAGTGGTGACAGACCGTGAAGACTGGGGTCCCCGCTTTGAATAAAGCTCTGTTAAGCTTTCCTACACTTTGAGTCAAGCTTTGCTGAACTTTGTTACGCTTTGTTAAGCTTTGATACGTTCTCGGCGCTTTAATCAATTCGTGACAGAGCGCCCAAAATTTTTAAACAGTTTAAAATTTTTTGGCGCTCTTGCCGAATATCCAGCTTTGCTCAAAGCTTTCCAACGATCTATTAAGACCCTGGCGCTTAAGTCGAGCTTTGTAACGCTTTGTACGCCGCTTTAAAGCGCCATCAAAGCGCCGTTGGTGTGAACTGAGCATAAAGAATTGTAGCATGTAGAGTGAGCACAAGCCAAATGTGTACTGACGGGCGGATTACAATATACAACAATTGT
Source organism: Lottia gigantea (assembly GCF_000327385.1). Taxonomy (NCBI): domain Eukaryota; kingdom Metazoa; phylum Mollusca; class Gastropoda; family Lottiidae; genus Lottia; species Lottia gigantea. The sequence goes on along the minus strand of NW_008707617.1, from coordinate 2,023,161 downwards.
AGAGATCAGTAGATTATAATATAAACCTCTATGACTTACTTGTGTCAGTACAGTACAATACACTGATTGAAGTGGTAAAAAGCCCTGCAATAATCAGTAAAAACAATTGATAATAAAATATAATTAATAATGAAAATTATTGCACCAGCCAACCTTGACACAGTATGATTGCATAAAGAAATTGTTTACTTTTTATAGGTATTATATTTTGTGCTTTATTTGTTGATAATGTACTTGAAGTGAAAATCTTTCAATTACAATCCAAAACCAAAATAAAATACCTCATCTGCTAAGTTTTGTTTTGTTGACTGTACAAGTTTTTGAAGGTTTCTGGAATACTCGATTTCTAAAATACAAAAGATTTAAAAATTTGATCCTTATTTCTACTAAATACATATTCACAAACACAGCAGAGTAACAACATGATAGTTCATGGCTTCCACAAGTTAATGGATTATAGTTAAGGTTAAAATGTCCTACTCTGGTCATTTACCCAAATTTACAATGTTTTACATTTTCAGGATGTGTGTCGATTATTAGATTCATAGAGTTAAGTACAGTGAAACTCCTGAAAATCTGCCATGTACAGGACCAAATGATTTGCCCCATTTTTAGAAGTGGCTGATTTTGTTGGAACTGTGAAAGTTAAACAAAAGTGGGCTTCACAATTACAGACACTTTCTTGTGAGCTTCATGTTCCACATTTTGTGTCAAAGAAATTGTGTTTTCCAATCAGACAGAAAACAAAATGAAATCATTAATGAGGTTGGTCATCTATCATTTCAATTTGGCTGCGAAATTTGTTTAATATTGTAACGATGCCCAGTATATCATATCATTATTAGTCTTCTTTAATTATATCATCATAATATCAAACTCTATATCACAATATCTTAGATAGCTGATTTCTAACTTTTGTTAAATGTACACTTAACTACACATCTTTAAATAACAGAAGATCTAGTATAGAAATCTACTAACCCAACAAGGCTTTCTTCTCAATATAACTCATAATGTCTCGAGCATATTTAGACCAGGCTTTAGCTCTCTGAAGAGCAAGGTCTAATCCTGCTTCAACTTGAACTAGAATACTGTCCACATCATTTTCAAAAAGAGGTGCTACAAATAATTAAGTAAAAATTAAGAACTAAAAGATCAAGGGTACAGTTTTTCCCTCCAAAAATTGACATTTACTATGACAAGATAGATTGACTAAAAGATGGTCATATAAACATTAATCTAGTGTCATGAAATGGAGGATAAACAGCACCATTGCCAGGAATGAATTGGTACTGGGGCTCAGATTTTGTACTTATTTTGAAGAATTAAAGGTCCAGAGATCTCATTTCTGACAATTTGGAGCTGCCAAAAACACATCAAAATCTATATCTATTTGATAATGTACAAAGACACTGTAAATGAATCAATCTCTATGCTGAACTGAATAAGGTTTTGCTGGGGCTTAATTCTCACTTGCTGGAGCCATGCTTCCATGGGCCCCACCCAACGACAGAGCTGGCGATAAAATGAAGCGGTTTTCTTTTAACTTTCAATTATTTGAACTACTGGAATAATATTACTAGTAATTTATCATCCATTGGTTTGGTTGTAATGTATCACAAATTGGTAATTTCATGCACTTTTGATATTTAATTTGTCTATTTGTCAACGTCGCTTTTGTCAAGTGAATACAATACACATATCATGACAGCACTAATCATTACTTTCCTATCTAGAGCATTCAATATTTTCACCTACCTTCCACAGATCCATTGGCACATTCTCTCCCAGTTTCCTCACCTCCAGCAGTGGTTAAATTATCAAATGACTACAAAATACAATATAGTAAAATTTCAACAAACAATAATAAAACATTGCAGATAAAATAGTAATATACTATCCTCCACATGTTATCATATGACCAAAGAAAATGTAATGTCATCAAATAGCAATATACACAATATACAAGTTTTATAGTTATTATTCTTTCATATAATGCTAAAATAGCTTGCCAGGCAAGGTAATATACGCCCACTGGTAGCTTTGATTTTGAATAAAAATATTTAGCAGTAAAGTAACAATCACCAGTATGAAATATTCAACCTTCAGTCATACACTTCTTTTGAACTATTTAGGGCGATACTGAATAATATTGAGTATGAGTTATTGCCCTTGTTCTTGGAAAACATGTTCAATTTTTAGCTCGTGAAAACTCTAGAAGGCAAATATTCAATCTTCAGCATGGGACTGAATAATAAAACCAAGTTTGGTCAAAATCCAGCAAGAATCATGCCTTTAAGTGTTTAAGAGCTAAATTTGAAAGCATTTTCCAGAACAAGGGCAATAACTCATACTAAATATTTTTTAATTCTTCTGATTTTCAAGTGGGTTCGTCCTTGGGTGATTATGAACACTCATACCAAGTTTCGTTAAAATAGGGTTTATCCTTGCATGATTTCGAACATTCACATCAAGTTTCATCAAAACCCGTCAAGAATTGTGCCTTGTAGAATAAATATGAGCTAAAAATTGAATGCATTTTCAAGAGCAAGGGCAATAACTCATACTAAATATTTTTCGATTTTTCTGATTTTCAATAGGTTTTATCCTTGATTGATAACAAACAGTCACACCAAGTTTTGTCAAAATCCGTCAAGAATTGTGTCTTGTAGAGTGTTTACATGCAATTGTGAACAGATGGATGGACATGGGTGACGACAATATACGGCCCCAATGCATGTGGGCATATAAAAATAGAATTTAGTATAAAAGAATTTCACAATAGATATACATTAACAATGTTATAAAATATCAGTGGGGAGCCAAGGTGGCTCAGTGAGTTAGATGCTTGCTGCCTTATCTCAAGGTCCAGGGTTTAATCAGGAATAGGTCAAGCTAATAACAACATTGCCCCCTGTCAGTGATGCAGATAAGATGAGGATGAAAAAACATCTATTTTTCAGATGGGAAATAGAGTAAGCTAATGTTGCTCTCCTGACAAAATTTTCCTCACTGCACACTACATAGAATTACTCGTCTTCATTAGCTAAATTAGTTGCAGAAGAGTAGGACATAAAACTTTATTTATTCAATCCCATTTAATATATTAGTGCAAGTTTGAACCCTGTGACAGTGATCATATCCAAGTAAAACATAAAATATTTGAAAAACTAACCTTAGTTCTGCCATCTGAAACAATATCTAGTAAAACATCACCCATTAAATATTCAGACACACTGTAAATATTCAATTAATATATCATCTTTAATATGTTTCACATGTAACTCAATTAAAATAATAGAATGTTTTATAAAATATTCTTTTCACTTACAACCAATCTTTGTAGGTTTTGTTTTGAGTCTTAATCACAACTTTCCATCAGAAATCATTAGGCCTATATCGTATAATCTTTTAAAGGGACAGATGCGTCATTTTTTATTTTAGTATTGAATTATTTAAGTACTAGAATTGTAAGAAAATCGCATAATTCCTTTCAAAATACAGGAATATTACTCATTATTTCTATATATGTGTTTTAAGAGTATCTTAAATTAATGAGTCGTCATTTTAACATTCAAACGTGGATTTGAAGGCTAAAATTTTGACAGTGAGTTGTGAACACTATTACTGATTGGCTTAGATAGAAAATTCCTGTTTTTGAGGCTTAAGTATGATTGGGAAAAAAAATGGCGAATTTGTCCTTATAATATAGCAGTCTGAAGATTAACACAGATGTAATTGTCATCATCGGGAAATTCATTTTATGACGATGTAAATTTATTCAAATTTATTAGTAGTGTTCCATTATTTAATGAATTTGAAAGGAATGAAAATAAAAAAGTACCTGCTACTAAAAGCTAGAGCTAATTGATCAATACAATCACAGAAACTACTAACATCTTCACTTAATATACAATTCTGATAGTCATAATCTATAATATACAATTACATAGAAATAATATAAATAAAGCATGGTCAGTTGTCTGAGATTCGCACAGTGTGAAACTCTAAATAATGTTTCAGGTTCTGTTTTAATACAGGGTTCATACAGCACTTTGCCTCAAAAATTCAAAGACTTTACAAGGTCTGGGCTTTGAAATTCAGGGACTTTTCAATGATATTAGTCTGACAGAATACACATGTACCTTACTTCTGAACTGTGAAATCAATAAAGATAGTTAATATTTGTCAATGGGGTTAATGATAAAAATATACACAATTTGACTCAACTCAAAATTCAAAGACTTTTCAAGAGAAAATGGGTTTTTTATGGTGTTTTCAAAGACTTGAAATCAAAGTTTTTCAATGCTGTGCAAACCCTGTAATATTTCTACTATTACTAAGCACTATTTTAACAGTAAAAATATTTTGTTACCTGTATCATATACATAAAATACTATATCGTGTGGCCAAGAAAATTTCAGAATTTTTCAAAAAGTATCAATGCTATGATTATAATTTTTTGACCTCATATTTATATGGATATAGATATCTTTTCACTAAATTACTGTTTTAAAGGTCGAACCATTTGGAAATATCAGTCATTTTAAAATACTGTAATTTCTTCTCTTTTATTGAACTAAGAGCATGACATTTTCAGCCAAAAATAAACCTCCAAAAGTTTTTTCCATGAAAAAATTGCCTTCTAAATTTTGAAAATAGATATAATATTTTGAAATATTGCCAAACAAAACTACCCACTCCTGGTTCAATCTAAGAAATAACATTATGAACAGTATGAAATTACATTAAAAAAATCAAAATCTTCCACATGTCTTTTATGAAGCTAACGATATAACCCTCTGCTTGTGTTTATAATTCCACTTTGTTCAAATTGTAAAGGGTTTCCAATAAGGCTGCAACAATTAAACGTGTAAACGAAAACATTTTGGCCACTAAACGTTTAGAAAATGGACAATCCTTTAAAAAAAAAAAAATAACTTCTGTCGGTAGTTTTGATTTTGATATTCCCTCCGATAGGTTTTCTTACGTAAGTTTTCTAACGTATGTATGTACAAACGTATTACGTATGCAAGTTGATCATAGATGCCTTAAAACTGTTAGAGCTGTCTTTGTTTTATTGCTACTCTACACAGTTCCACGCAAAAAAGTCCCAAATTTTTGGAGAAACAAATTAGCCATCTTGAATTACCCGTATCTTTAAAGTGAAAGAAGATGCGTTTTTGTGGTTGGTTAATAAATGTTCTATAAATAGATCGTTTTTTTCCAGCCTTTCAGCCTGCCACCTTCTCATGAACGTAATCTTAAAGGCGTTGATCCAACATTCGTGATGCTTTTTAAGCCTCTTAGCTGTGATGACAATTATTTTTTACGACATTCCTCAATAATGTTGTAGTCCTACTTTTAATTTATTTTGGCCAATAAGCTGTCACGTGACGTAAAAAAAAATATGGCAGAAAATTTATATTTCATTTCCTCTGTCATACAATATAACTATGACTACACCATTTTACAAGTCTATTGAAAATTCGTCACAATCTGTTTAAACGGTACCGTTTCGATTAATAACTTTCGTGTAAACGTTTACAGAAAGTGCTAAACGTTGCAGCCTTAGTTTCCAATGGTTGTCAATGTCATAAGACATCATTAACATTATCTACTACTGACAGTAACAGATGGACATCAAACATAAAAAGAAACTTACTCTTAATTTTTGCTATCAGATTTGCTGAAGCTGAAAAGAGATCTGTTGAATGGAGAGCTGGGTAGGTTTGTAACACATTTTTCAGTATTAATAAAACTTCGCCAAGTCTTTCATGAGCTATAACTTTAACTTCTTCATTATCTGAAAAATACCAAAAGTTGGTGAGTAATAATCGAACAAATAGGTTTAATATATTTTCCTGACAAATTATTTTTAAACTTTAATAACAAGAACATAGCTTTCTTGTCTGTTATTTTGTTTTACTGCAAAAAATCTCTTTGGGCCTTTAATGATGAGTTTCCTTATTTTTTAGTGTCAAATTAAGCAAACTGTTTGATTAATCAGTGTTTCTAATGAATTATCATGTATTCTTAATCATATCATTACGTTTTTATTGCATATAAATAGGATTTTTAACCAATGATAAATGTCCATGTATTAATATTATGAATTAATTATGGACATGTGAGACAAACTGGTATGTCATAAGAACACCTTTACTTTCTATTCATATAAGTATTAACATTCTTATAAATGAAAATAAGGGAACCCATCTTTAAGGCAATGTGTTTTAATCTATCTGCTTTCTGACATTCTTACCTCTTCCTTCCAAAAAAATACTCTTTAGTTTTGCCAGGGTATCAGAAAAATCTTTGACATTTTGTGTAAGAGCTATAATATCATCTTGATTCATTATGACTGGAATTGTTCCACCATGTTCCATACAATCAACAGAGGAACTTTTCCCTTTATGCTTTGTTACAGGCATATCAACTGAAAAATAATTATAAATAAATGAATTTTTGGTCATATTTGATATTTATTATTATGTTATCTTTTCACTTCGATCGATCATTTATATCCATTTTCTAAATTTGTTTATAATTTAGCTGTAGTTAAAAAAACAACACAAATTCTTCCATAAGAAACAATGATGGAGCACAATGTATCTTTCTTATTTCTTATATCATGAAATGATTTATTTAAAAGGTAAAATTATCAATCTTACTAATAATGTTACAAGTTCCTTAAGGTTAGAGAGGTAACGGAAAGTTGCAGTGTATTTCTCTATTTGGTAGAAAATTTAATAGCATATCATCATGATAGATTTTGATGTATCAATAATCAAAATATTTTGTTCCAAAATCTCTAGTCAAAATAAATAGTTTCCTTGAAGCTGATGCCATGTTAACCAATGTGATTGGATCTATAAGGAATAACCCATGAAACAGTGGGTAGTATGATTATAACACACAGCTCAGTGGAAGTTGATTTTTCAATCAAAACAAACTTTGAAACTTTAGTGGTTGTTCATTAAATCTGCAGTTCCATTCAATCCTGTTATAATAATGTTTTTTATTACCATGGCATGTCATGTAGGACCTTTTTCTTGAAAATGGGATATTGGCTGCAAGGAGGCTGTCAAATGCTCCACTTTTGATTTGCTATTTGCAGAAACAGATTCTACATTACACGCTTTGATTGGTTAAAAATAACATCATTAAAAGAGGACTGCAGTAGTAACTGGTTAGATTAATGGAGACTCAAAAATATTAGAAAAAGGAACCTCTACACTTTACCAGATACCGGTATTAATTTAAAGGAATACTACCTTTTTTTACAACCTCAAACATAATCAACAAGTTACCTTTTCACCAGTTAGACTTAATAGAATAGAATCTCTATAATCACTAAGATAATTTTATTAATACAATGTAATCTATATCAGAGGCAGATATTTGACAGAAGTTGACTTTTGATTTTAATTGTAGTGTATGAAACTTCTGCTAGGTGTCATGATAACTTTTTTGTTTTATTTTGATTTATTTCAGCTTAAAGTATTTCATCTGGTTCAGTGGCATCTTTTGGCTAGGCTAGTTTGAAATTTGATAGTTTTGTATCCTACTTTTCTAAACCAGACTATTTCATTTATAGGCCTTTGCTCGTTTGCCTTTTGTAAATTTGTCTGGGTGGGCTTCTAAATGTAATTTGATCAGCTTTATGAATAACATGTAAATTAGATCTAGCCTAACCTTATGATGGAAGATTGTAACTTTTACCAATAGTAATACAATATCACAGTAGACCTATATGGAACTGTGCCAGTATTGACAGTAAATTTTACAGATAGTATTGATTCCTCAGTTTATTAGTAGCCTACTCAGTTTATTAGTAGCCTACTCAGTTTATTAGTATGCTGCAGTTCTTTAATTTGATTTAAAAAGATTCGAGATACACTACAACAACAGATTGATGAGCGAGTTTTAGGATTGACCTACTTTCTAAGTTACCGATTTCCTGGCCTAAAAACTTTAAACATAACAACCATAAACTTTTCAATTTAGTTAACAAAAAGTTCATTAAAATACCCAGCCCAAATTTCAATTAACATACCCTACAGTCATAAGGTATGGATACCTCCAGGTAGAACTTAAAAGTTCATATCAATTAGGCCTACACCTTTATTGAAAGTGTTCCTGACTTTGTTTGTGTAACCTACCTTTGTTAAATTAGTTTCAACATTCCAACCTTGATGTACGATAATACACATAAATAATTCAATCATAGCATTAACTCGCATAATAATCCAATAAGGAGTAAGGATGTTTATAAAGTTAGCCTTCAATTGCCGGACATTTTGTAAAGAATTCAAGATTTGATGAAGTTGAAGCTAAAAATAGAAGCAAGGGTAGCAACACTGAACATCTCACCTATTCTCACATACCACTACTAAATATTCACTTCACGTAGTTAAACATCTAACAAAACTTGCTCGATTTATTGAAAATACCATAAACTTTCTCACTAATTAGAGGGGCTCACCTGGCCAAAACTAGCCTATATTATTTCGTTATTTTATATTACAAATCCTTATCTAAAAGGTAAACATCATGTCCTGGTTTAAAAATGGGTTTCCTTCTTTTTTAGTGTCAAATCAAGCAAAATATTTGATTTATTGGTGTTACTAATGAATATCATTTTTTTTCTTAAACAGTAATAAATCTCCACGTAAACAAAAAAAGACTTTTTGATCTTTCTTGATCGGTCACTCATTGGAATTCTGCTTGTAATTTTTGACTGTTCTGTTCATAATAAAGTCTTTGTCGTTAAATAGCACGGTGCTTGGGTAATATTTCTAATATTAATATTTTTTTAATATTACTTGTCATCTTTCCACGCAGTGTTAAGGTTGGATTTGAACGGTTTCGGGATTGTTGACTCAACGACAGAATTTGGTAAGGAATTCCAAATGTTTACTATTCTGTGACAAAAGCAGTGTTTTTTTTCTAACACATTATTTGTCATTTTTCGTCGTTGCTCCTGGTTATTATTTCTTTCGAGTAAGTAAGTTAATAGATTATCGTTTAGGCCTATATGGTTGTCTTCACCTCTGATGAATCTGAATACTTGTACCACATCGGCTTTTTTTCGAAGCTATTCAAGAGTTGGTAAGGCCTTAAAAATCTGAGTCCATCTGGATATGGCAGATATTCCAGATTTCTGGGCTAAGTATTTAAGTTGTACGCCTTTGTACATTTTCGATACCGTACCTATTACGTCCTTCTTAAGCCCAATTAGCATTTGGTTTTCTTTAAATAGATATTTGCTTAATTTATAATTTTTTTTAAAAAAATCATTGATTTATAATTTTAGTGCAAGAATTAAAGTAGTTTTTTTTTGATAATATATTATTATAAATATTGTTTTTTTTTTTTTAGGTCTTTCGACTACGAGTACGAAATTACATTTTAACATATTAACCTTTCAACCACCATAATCCTTAGAATTGAATTGAATTGAATTGAATTGAATTGAATTGAATTGAATTGAATTGAATTGAATTGAAATTGAATTGAATTGAATTGAATTGAATTGAATTGAATTGAATTGAATTGAATTGAATTGAATTGAATTGAATTGAATGGAAATGAAATGAAATGAAATGAATGGAGTTTTACGTCCTACTCTTCTGCACCTTGTGGGCTAATGAAGGCGGGCAACGCCATGCAAGGTGCCATGAGGGAAATTTTGCCAGGACAGCGGCATTAGCCTGCTCTTTTTCGATTTCCAACTGTCGAGGGATCTTTAACGTGCACAGCCTGTAGCACACCGGGCCTCGGTTTATTGTCCCATCCGAACGACTAGACGCTTTTTCCATGTCAGCCCCTCTTACCTGCATCACTGACAGGGGGAAACCGGGTTGAAAAATCCGAAGGTATTATCTCGACCTATGCCGGGATTGAACCCTGGACCTTCAGGTTAGCGAGCAAGCGTCTAACACACTGAGCCACCGCGGCTCCCCTTGAATTGAATGGAGTTTTACGTCCTACTTTTCTGTCTGCACCATGTGGGTTAATGAAGACGGGCAACGCCATGCAGGGTGCGATGTGGGAAATTTTGCCAGAACTGCGGCATTAGCCTGCTCTTTTTCGATTTCCAACTGTCGAGGGATCTTTAACGTGCACAGCCTGTAACACACAGTTTATTGTCCCATCCAAACGACTGGACGCTTTTTCCATGTCCTAATCATTAGATGTGGTCTAATTAGAATCTTAGGCTATATAGTGACAGGAATATTTCTTTGTCTAGATTGGCAAATGTTTTTTTTATCATTCCTAATCTATTTGCCTTTTTGATAGTATCTACAATATGGGTGACTTTGAGGTTATCCTGAAAAACTACTCCGAAGTCCTTTTCCTTGATTAAGAGGTCTGTTTGAGTCACCTATGTAATATTGGTGTTTCGAGTTGTTGAATTCAAAGTGGAGTGACTTGCATTTTTCAATGTTGAACGACATCATCCATTTATTTGACCATTCTACTAGATTGTTCAAATCTGATTGGAGATTGCCGATATCAGACTACTGTCTATTAGGACCAATAAGCTTTGTGTCGTCTGCAAATAATTTAATGACTGTAAACAATACACCATCAATTGTTAAAATACGAGGAAAAGTACTGGGCCTAGGACACTACCCTGAAGGACTCTACTATAAACATCCATCTAAGGTGGTGTGATTTGGTTCAGCATGACTTCTGTTGGTTAGGAAGTTTTCCACCAACTTTTTACTAGATATGCCAAGATTTTGCATTTTGATAGTGATTCTCTTATGTGGAACCTTGTCGAACGGCTTCTGGAAGTCCACGTAGATTGCATCTATGGGTATGGAAGAATCTAGATTTTCTGTTATGTAGTTGAGTACTTCCATTGGCTTAAACAATTACAGACTGGTGGCATTTCTTTCAATACCTTTGGATGGAAACCATTTGACCGGTTGACTTTGAGAGATCTAGATCCCCTAGCTGTTTAGTAACCTTTTTTAGGCCTACATGAATATGTGGTCGTATATTGTCGTCGCCCCTGTCCGTCGGTCCGTCTGATTTTGATAAAACTTGGTGTGATGCTTTAGATTGATAAGATCTCGGTCAAGTTCGAATTTGACATATTTTCGATGAACGGTTTTTGAGATATTGCCCTTGACTTAGAACGCCTTGAAATTTGTTAAAAAAATTGTTCGTGAGCAGGATTGAAGCTACAGTTTTCATCCGATTCTGATGAAACTTGGTGTGATCATTGGAATTCATAAAATCTCGGACAAGTTCTAACTTGACGCATTTTCGATGATCGGTTTTTGATTTCGGGGAAGGGAGGGTTTGATTCTCCCAAATGTACAGGCCTAGGGTGGAGCAGACACTTTATTTAGAAATTAGGACTAAGGGTCTTGATATTGGGTTTTCTTCTGTTCTTATTCTGATCTGAAATTAGAAAAAATAACTCGCCCGATGGGCGAGAAGTATAGTATATGTTATGTACTGATTGTTTTTAGTTTACTATGAACAATATTATCATGAAATTTGTTAAAAATAGTTCGTGAGCAGGATTGAAGCTACAGTTTTCAACCGATTCTGATGAAACTCGGTGTGATCATTGGAATTGATAAGATCTCGGACAAGTTCTAACTTGACGCATTTTCGATGAACGGTTTTTGAGTTATTGCCCTTGACTTTGTTAAAACGCGTCGAAATTTGTTAAAAATAGTTCGTGAGCAGGATTGAAGCTACAGTTTTCGACCGATTCTGATGAAACTTGGTGTGATCATTGGAATTGATAAGATCTCGGACAAGTTCTAACTTGACGCATTTTCAATGAACGGTTTTTGAGTTATTGCCCTTGACTTTGTTAAAATGCGTCGCAATTTGTTAAAAATAGTTTGTGAGCAGGATTGACGCTATAGTTTTCAACCGATTCTGATGAAACTGGTGTGATCATTGGAATTGATAAGATCTCGGACAAGTTCTAACTTGATGCATTTTTGATGAACGGTTTTTGAGTTATTGCCCTTGACTTTGTAAAAACGTGTCAAAATTTGTTCGTTAGCACAATAGAAGCTACAGTTTTCAACCGATTCTGATGAAACTTGGTGTGATCATTGAAATTGATAAGATCTCGGACAAGTTCTAACTTGATGCATTTTCGATGAAATGTTTTTGAGTTATTGCCATTAACTTACGAAATACACGTCAAAATTTGTTCGTGAGCACAATAGAAGCTACAGTTTTCAACCGATTTTGATGAAACTTGGTGTGATCATTGGAATTGATAAGATCTCGGACAAGTTCTAACAAGAGATATTTTTGATGAACATTTTTTGAGTTATTGCCCTTGACATTGTAAACACGCGTCTAAAGTTTTTTTTTGCCCTTGATTAGAGGTGTGTGATTTAATTGTTTGTTGTATTTGGGTTATTGATATTGATTTTTAAAAATTTTGTGGAATTATTCAGCATAAATAATTTCTTCAATATGAGAAAATTCGTACTTTAGTAACTAAAGACTTTTTATATTATTTTTGACAGCTGCCAGTGAGCGTATGTTACCTTGCATCGCAAGCTATCTTCTTGTAGTTTGTTGCTGATTGCTGATCATTGGCTGGAGGTTTATTTGAGGTGTCTTCTAGCGTGAAAACTAAACTGAAGAAGTTATTGAGTTCAATGGTTTTTTTTTCTAGAACTCCTGTTAGGCCTGCACCTTCTTCTGTTATCAATTTCTTGATTGAGTGGTGCATTTTGTCTTAGAGTGGATAAATTTCCAGAAGTCTTTGGGGTTGTCTTTATTTCCTAATGCATTACCAGTTTCGTTTTTTTTCTGTGCGCTGTGTAATGGTCTCCAGAAACATGGCTACTAAATGCTTCATAATTGTAGTCTATCTTGTTTCGTCAGTAGTTTGACCAAGATCTCATCAATATATGTCACAGTAGAAACTGAAATCAAGGAGAATTTAAAATCCCCCGAGGTCAAAGTCCAATTTTACTTTGTCCTAGTACCAACTTCTGCTGCTAATTTCTATAAGCTTGTCACCCCTGAAAGTAGAATGCCAAAACTACAGTAAAGTTCATAACAAGTTGTGATGTCACTGTTCTTGGTATTCTAAACTTTGCAAGGTAAAACTCTGTGTTAGTCCGATCTGCTTCATGAATGGGCACTCCAACAACATCACCAACTTCATACTGCTTACACTTAGATACTGCTTCATTGTAACGGGGTTGCTGCTTGCTGGCGGACTTCAAATATTTCTCAGTAACGATTTTTGCTGTGCGGAGTACTTGGCTGTGAGATGGGGTTGGCTTCTGCTTCTGGTTCTGGGTCTGCTACACAGGTGGCCTGCGAGACCTCTGGTTCATTGTTTTCTGATGGTATCATATCTTCATCTGTGAGACCTTCATCGTCTAGGAGCTCTATCAAGGAATACTCGGTACGCGGGTCTTGCCCAAATACTCCTGCATATGATGGCTTGCTCGTGGTACTGCTGTTGGAAGTGTTTATAGCATAGGTAACAAACGTTAGTACCTGAGACCAACCTTGATCTGGATGTTCTTGTAACCACTTACCTAGTTCACCATTTCCAGGCTTAACACATCCTTGTGACTGGGGGTGTCTTGGACGACCTTGTAAAATCACCAACCCTGGCCACAACTTCTTCAGTTCATAAATAACCTGGTCCACAAATTCCCGTCCATTATCAGAGTGAAGCAGTCTTGGACATCTAAATAAACAAAAAGTCTGAACAAGTCTCCCTGCCACTCCAGCTACATGCTTAGATACTAGAGGGTAAATCCAACTAAACTTATTAAAATGGTCTCACATGTGCAATATCCACCTTTACTCCCTGTCTGGTCTACTTGTCATGTCTATAAGGTCTATTTGCACTCTTGTTAGGTAACCCAAAGATATGATAGGCTTACTGGTGCCACTAACCCACCCACACTCCGATCAAGTGTTTGGTGGACATACCAGTTTTATATATACCAGGTAATATCCACCATCACCTGTACCTTTCTTAAGATGATAAGAATAGTTAAAAATTTAATAAAGATACAGGTGAAGATCATCATGGGGTAACCATAATGATAATTTCTATTATATATATTTATATTAATTTTAATGTAGGAAAATAGTAATTAAATATATCTTAATGATATATTGTATATAGATATAATATTGTATATAAGAAACTTGAGATTATATATATTATATATTATTATCACAGACAGAAATATATCACAGATAGAAATTTAATGAATAAATAATATAATGATTAATATGTAATGATATGTAAAAATCTTTTATCATCAGTTTATTTAAAAATTTTAGTGATCAGATATATATTACTATTATTTGATGTCATGTTATCTGCTAAAATGGAGATGTTATTTCCAGCAGTCTAAATAACATGACATCATTAATGATACTGATTTCTGCATTTCTTTTTCTATATTCCCAGATTACATTCATATACTGGTAAATGTATGGAAAAAGGTCCTTGGATATCCCTGCTAAAAACCTCGATTCGAGACTGAGGGTTACTTCTTTCCCGAGGATGTTTTTGGCAAAACAGCAAAAACTATCCCGCAATGGTTTTAAAAATACACACCGGACAAATAGGTGCGCTAGATTCTCAGTGTCGTTTTTACAAAACGAGCGGCTGATATCTAAATCTAGCGCACTCATCGACCGGAGAAAACTTTTTGATGGGAGTGCATCATGTATAATAAGAACTAAAAAATCTTTTTCACGAGGCTTTAAAAAAGACTGATGCAGTAGTTTGAAGATGTTATCAAAACTAATATGTGGATTCCTTGAGGCTACATTAGGTTTAATTTCTGATCCATCCAGTAGCTTCCAGTATATCTCTTTCACATATTTAGTCTTCTCCCACTTAATGTTTTTTTTCATAAAGTTTCTCCGGGGTGATTTATATTTGTCCGGTGTGTATAATGTTCTGACTGGATAGTTCTTGCTGATTTCAAACACCCTCAGTGTTGGACCAAACGAATAGAATAGCAGGGATATCCAGAGATGTGAATTTCCTCGGTTAGCCCATATTATTTGTTGGAGTTCCATACTCTGAAGCTTTACCTCTATATCGGTTATTAGCTGTCCGCCTTGTTCTAGAGGCAGCTTCAGAGTATGCCTAGCTATGTACTCCTGTTTAGAGCTCCAAAAGAAATGAAATATGCATGAGTTGAGCTCTTTCAGGATGATCTTGTTGGGTTTTACAATCCTACCCACATACCAGACCTGTGGCAAAATATACGTTGAGAGAAAAAAGACTTTTTCTCCGTAACATAGAGATCTGTTTTTCCACTTAATCAGTCTTTTTCGAATTTTATTAGTATCGGATTCCAATTTAAATTTTGATTATTGAAGCCAAATATTATGCCTAAAAGTTTTATGTGTGGTTTGAAGTATTTTTGCCAGAGATTTGGTACGTGGGTAGTCATACCCCCTATAGCTAGGATTTCGGTCTTGTTGGCATTGACCTTTGACTCTGAAGCTCTTTGGAAGGATGTTAGTTCTTCATCAAGAGCTACAAATGAGTCTGGGCTAGTTATTATAACGGTCAAGTCATCAGCATGCTGGATTGACTTGACCTGCTGTAGATAATTTGGAATATCTATTCCAGTGATTTTTTGGTTATTCATGATGTTGTGAGCCAAGGGGTGGACGGCGAGGGCGTAGAGCGCCATGGACAGAGGGCAGCCTTGTTTCACGCCCCTCTGTGGTGTAAATCCCTTTGTAAACGCTCCACGCACCTCGCAGTGCACCACCAGCCCACTATATAATATGTTTATCCATTTGATCAATGGATACGGAAATTGCAAGTTAAGGAGGAGATGATTCAGATAGCGCCTGTTTAGCCTGTCAAAGGCCTTCTCCTGGTCAAAGGCACACAGGGCTATGTGAATATCCTTTTGGGCAGAATATTGTATGATATTATCAATCGAGAGCAGGTTGTTAAGGATAGACTTGTCCTGACCTGCCCCCGATTGCGAGTGTAAAAGAATGCTGTTTAAATATGGTTTTATACGATTGGCAATTACCTTAGCTATAATCTTGTAATCTACCGTCAGCAGAGAGATCGACCTGTAATTCTTTAGCTCAGTTCGCGAGCCTTTGTTTTTAAAGTTTATTGAAATGATGGAAGTTTTCAAACTGTCTGTCAGTTGTTCAGATAAATATACGTTATTGGTGGTATCCACAAGGTCATTCTTGAGAAGATTTTGAAATCTTGTAAAGCTTTAAATATTTCAGTATCTGTTACAAATGTTTTGTTAAGAAGCGATCTCTCTGCTGCCGGTAGGGGAATTAAGTTTGAATTGTTAATGTAGTCAGTAATAATACTATCTGGAACATCCTCTTCAGTATAGAGGTCAGTATAAAAAGTGTTGACTATTTCTAAAACTTCATTTTTCCCTGTTTGTATTTTCCCATTTGAATCAGTTAATTTTGTGATATGACGATAATTTGAATGTTCTATTTTCGCCTTTTTAAAAATTTCGACATTCTCTATGTCGTGATCTTCAAAAGGTACTTTAGATCGAATTATAAGTATGCCATTGTTCAAATGTTCTTCTAATAATTTTAATCTTGTATAATAATTACTTAGTATGTTTTTATTTGTTGCATCTATATTCATGTTGGTTTCAATATCTTCAATAAGTTGTTTAATATTGATTATTTCGTTTTTTAATTTTTGTCTCGTATGTTTTGAATATTGAATAGATATATGTTGAATGGTTGGAGGGGGGAAAAGATACCATTAAAGTTGGTTATCAATCTCAGACATATTTATGGTCGGTGTATTGCAGAGATCTGTGATCAGTTTCCATGAATTTATCTATAATTTGAATTGATGCATAGATTCTGTCAATACGCCGACCAGAACCGTCTCTGAGGAATGTGAATACTTTTTTACGTGGAAATTTTGCACGAAATACATCTTGTAATAAAAATTTGTTTCTCTGATATCTTCTAGTTTTTCCAATGCTGGTATGGGCTGATTGATTAATTTGTTAGTCTTATCGTCGTTTTTATGTTCGATGAGGTTAAAATCTCCTATTATTATATAATGCTCGTTAATACTAAAGTGTTTTTTTTTATATGAATGTATATAAGTTCGAAGAAAGGACCTTTCTCCGGGTATTCATTCGGACCATATATATTGAATATGTGGAATTTTATTTAGATGTTGGAATTATAAATGTAAGAAACGGCCTTCAAGACTCTTACTGGTTTGATGTAATTTAATTCCAGTAAGATCTTTGTGAATGAATATTCAACACCACGGGTGGAGGAGTTCGGACCGTTTGATGTAAGACCATTGAACTTTGACCAGTCTTTGATGTCAGAGATTTCTATGTCAGATATGATACCAGTCTAATAGGCTGCAATTTATGTTCGACCAGATCTGTTGAAGTCTCTAAAAATGAGCCTGTCAAATCTGGTCTCTGTTGTTCTGCTTCACCTCTTAGGCTCTGACTTAAGAGGGTTTTTTCTGATCCGGGAAGATTGGCTTGGGAACCTGTATGTTTCATATATCAATCTCTTCAGCGCTTCTATTTTCATTGCCAGTGTTGAGGTCAACCCAATCCTGACCATCATCTTGTATCATGTCAGGGTAGGGGGTCGAGGCATCCCTTGGGGCAGCTTGGGCATTTGCACGAGCCATATTAATGATGCCACTAATTTTGGCATTTAGTGGATCTATACGACTAGGCTAGAAGACCGATATCGGTCTCATTTGCCACTGAGTGCGAGTTCTCGTCATCCGAGTCCGATGATAGAACGGGTTGAACTTTGGGTTGGGTCGGTGGTTGTTTCTTGCAATCTCTTGCAAGATGACCCCCCTCACTACAAATATAACATTTTCTGATGTTATCAGGCTGGCCCTCGTATTTGATGGTCAGTCTGACACCGTGGGCTTTGCCCACCCTAAATCAAATCTTGCCCCCCTAGAAAAATGTACCGGTCACTTTTTTATAATACACCTTTTCTTTTTCCTGAGTTAATAGGAGCAGCAGGTAACTGAGTCTGAGTGAATAGCCAACAGTGGTCATTCTGGTCAGGCATTTTATGGTGGAGTAAGTGCACCAGTCAGCTGCTCTTGCATTGTCGATCATATGATGAGTATTTCGATATTTTGATTATACGTAACGAAAAATAAGGTTATGGCTTTCAGGGCTGCGTTATGCGAAATGGTTCAACAAAATTCTAAGTATTCCTATCTGTAGACCTACTTAAGAACTGTTTTTAAATATCTTTCTGTATATACTTAGCTGAGGATGAAACCAGACATCATGGCTTTTCATAACATTTTTAATTTAATTACATTAGAATAGACAATCTGATACAATTGAGTTCGTTGAAAATCATAAAACGGCTGTAGTAAAGCGTCATTGGTAATAAAATTATTGGTCTGATACTGGATTGTAATCTGTCCCGTCTCAAAATTCAAAAGATTTGATTGGTTGATTATAAATACTAATAGACATATATTGTCCTAAATTGTATTCATATGAATCAAACAACCAAACGTACGAAAAATGGATAAATATTTGATCAAAAAAGACAAATTGCTTGATGGTTCCGACACTACTACGACTGACAATGGTATCAAAACCACAGCGGGCAACACAACGGATGCAGTACCAAGATGCTCTGAAAAGACAGGAGTACCAGGTGACATTGGAAAAGAAGATGTTCCAAAGCAACCGAGAATAAAATTTCCAGCGAAGTCTGGTTGCCTTTTTAGTAACAGCTGGTATGATCGATTTCCATGGCTGGAGTATTCAGTGTCAAGGGACGCCCCTTTTTGATTTCCATGTCGGGTGTTTCACAATACATCTGCGGGTGCATAAAAATTCATCACTGAAGGCTACACTGATTGGAAGCATGCTGTAGGTGATACTGGAAAGGGCCTCGAGAGAATAACAATTGAGGTGTCAAAACAATTTCTTCAATATAACGTTGCCAAGACAGAAAATCAGGACTCCAATCTCCGAGCAGAAATTGGCTTTCCCTAAATTATATGCAGTGGCTGCATTCGATTCTAGTACCGCTGTGTGTGAAAGCAGCTTTTCAACTCTTACTCGCGTTGACTCACCACAACGACGATCTATGACTCAGCTTCGCCAGCGCAATCTTGTTCTTCTTGCCTTCAACAGGAAGCGTACCCAGAAAATTAACTTGGACGTATTTGTTCAACGTTTTGCCATAGAACATACCCGACTACGTTTAAACTAAAACGGTAATAAAAATGTAACGTATTATAACTTGTGTGATTAACAAAAATAATCTCGAATCTAAAATACTCCATGAAAGTCCGTTTCCCGACGTTTAATCGTCTGTTAAGGGCTTTGCTTGGCCAGTATAATAACACAGTGTTAGCATGAAAATACCATTATATTGGAATTTTTGCGATATTGACAGGTGGGAAGGCAGCATATGATGTGGGTGGATTTGAGAAACTAGACTATGAGAATAAAAAGCATTTATCTCCAATTTACATTTGAATTTTTTCGATTAACATCTTAGAACCTCGCTGGCACCTAAAGTTAGAGAGCATCGGAAAAAACTAGCCAATTTTCATAAATTCTGATCTAAAACTCGAAGAATACATCTCACGACTCGATTTTGGGAGTATTCTGTCAAATTGTCAATTTTCATAGGACAATCATCTGTTGCGAAATAAAAAGATGGTCGGTATAATTAGGCTACATTCAATGCATCTGAGTAGGCCTACATGTAGGCTACATGTATATTTAACGCGGATTAGATTAGTTAGGCACAAGTTTTTCTCAGATTGAAGCTCGGTAATGCAATCTAGCACCTCACAGTTTAACTCTACGAACAGGTTCATTTTATCAGTCGGGTATGGTCATAGAGTTATAACTAGCATACATCTATGGGTATGGTACGCCACTGTCCTTGACCATAATGTAGAGTTGGCTTCGTCAGACTGGCACACAGTTTGGATTGAAAATTTTGCGATATTGACAAGTGGGATGGTACAATGTGGGTAGATTTCTGCCAATTCCATCAAAAAGTCTGCCTCACCCCCTTTACTGCAGTGGACTGTGCAAAAATTGGTCATTTTTTACTTAATTGCAACAATTACAGTTATTCCAAAATATTAGTGTATCCATCAGCCACTCTATCGTATTGACTTAATGCATAGAACTGTATACTGACAAATCAGTCCTATGCTTAATGATACCAGAGAGTTTGGCTCCGTACAAAATAATATTAAGTAGTATCAGAGCCTATATAAACAGAGTTTATATAGGCTCTGGTAGTATTGAATAATGGCAAGAGATATTTACCACGTGCGACGAATAGAACTGTTAAATAATTGAGTTATGTTAATAAGCTCGTACGACTCAGTGAGGTGAAAAGAAGAAGTCTTGATCTTGTCGTTATTAAAATGTAAGTTGCAAACATCCAAGAATAAAAAGTAGGCCTATGTAGATCATGTAACAATAATTAAATATTCGTTTCAGTTTCAAACAGCCATTCTAAAATATTAGTGTAGTCCTATCTTTAGCCCAGAAAAGTCGGCTGTCAGTGACATAAAACTAGTGTAGCAAGGAAGTTTTTCTGTGGTAGTTTTGTGCTCATCAAAGCAAAATCATTTAATAACAGGGTAAAGTCATCTGGCATAAGTTGATGGAAAAATCTCAGTCGTATGCTTGGTTTTTCTATAAAATGGGAAATATTCAACGAGGCAGGTAATATAATAAATAATATGCTTATTGTCTTGACTAACCTATCGGAAAGATAATAAATTAGGACACCATGATGAGCAATTTTTGCCTGTCATCGTAGAATGTAGGCCAAGCTCGATCTAAGGCTACTTAGTATTCGCTAAATATTGTAGGCCTACTGTTGACGAAAATATTTTTGTTTCATATGGATTATCAAACAATATATTACAAAGTGTTTTTACTGTTTGATTTTGATAATTCACATAAATTAAACGTAGGAAGCCTTATTGCTTATTCATTCCTTTTTAAGGCTTTTAAGTTATAGGTCCCTATCCTTCCCCTTTACCTTAGTTGCTCAGATTAATGACTATTTAGATATAATATGTAGGCCTATACACAGACAAATCTAGAGAAAACATTGAAATTTTAAACTAGAAGTATCCTTTATACTTTGATACATTGGATACATGACATAAATGGTGTAAGGAAGAAAATGATAGTATGACCGAACTACAAAAATATTCATCTTTCCAAATATACCTGGGTTTTTGCAGATCCAAGGTATCTAAATAAACCCCTGCACCTGTGTAGATGTGGAATGTCCCCATCTAACAGGGCTTATTATTCCTGTCTCTACACCAGCTGACATCTGTCCAAATAGCTTTCAGAGTCTAGAATAGAGACAGTGTTTCAGTCTAAATTTGACCAAGAACTCTTCAGTGATCCATCTTTAGAACAGATATATTGATAATGCACATTCAGTGCAGATTAAAGTACCAGGTGTGTCATTTTGGGAGGTTGATTTTATATGTAAAATGTCTTTAGAAGTTCCAGAAAACTACAAAAATCACAAAATTCCTATAAAATTACTTAAAACTAGGAATTTTACCCACTATTTCTATATATCACAGTATCTTAAATTGACAATTCATCATTTTAACATTCAAACGCCGAAAATTCTGGTCACACATGGATTTGAAGGCTCAAAATTCAACGGTGAGCTGTGAACACTTTTACTGATTAGCTCAGCTAAAAAATTCCAGTTTCTTAGACTAAAGTATGATTGGTCAAAAATAATGACCTAATTGTCAAAACAAAAGCATTCCACTATAAGCTTATATATTTTAATTTTGCCTTTTATTTATTTTGTATATAGTGTAGAAGAAATCCAGATTACCTTGATGAAGTTATGATATTATGATTCATAGTGGAAATATCAATATGGCAACTTCATCTTGTTATAGGCCTAAGCCATTGATGACTGAAAAACCTCCAGATGGAAGCATGCATTTTACAATAATGAAACATCCCAAGGAAGCTTTAGAAATAATGAATATATTACTGCGCACAAATAAATTATGTGATGTCACATTAGCAGTTGGTGAGGAAAAGTTTTTAGTTCACAAAATTGTGTTGGCAGCTGCCAGTCCATATTTCCGTGCAATGTTTACTGGAGGAATGAGAGAAGAAGAAATGTCCGTTATACACTTACATGGTATATCAGCTTGCACCCTCTCTTCTTTAATTGAATTTGCTTATACAGCTGAAATACGTATTAATGAATTAAATGTATGTTATTTACTGTCGGCTGCCACAATGTTTCAAATGACTCATGTTGTTGAAGCCTGCAGTGTTTTTCTGGAACATCAATTGGATCCGAGTAATTGCATTGGAATATCAAACTTTGCTAGTGAACATGGTTGTACTGAATTGGAAAGTAAAGCTAAAACATTTATTTTGAAGAATTTTTGTGAAGTGATTAAATGTGATGAATTTTTAATGCTAAGTCCATGTCAAATGATATCATTAATCAAACAAGATGAATTGAATATCAAATGTGAGTCTGAAGTATTTCAGGCTGTTATAAGATGGGTGGAATATGATCCTGATAAAAGACTTCTGAAACTTGAAAATTTATTAAATGCTGTTCGTCTTCATTTTTTATCTCCATGCTTTTTAGAATCACAACTAAAAGGGTGTAAGATACTTCAAAAAATGCCTCAGTGTCTCCAAACTTTATCTGAAAAGTTGAAAAAATTACAGCTTCATGAAAAGTGTCCTGAGAGACCTAGACGTTTTTCTCCGTTAGTTGTATTTTGTGCAGGAGGTTATTTACGACAATCTTTAAGTAATTTTGAGTGTTATAATCCTCAGTTAAATCAATGGAGCAGATTACCAGATTTGTTAGTACCAAGAAGTGGTTTGTCTGCATGTCATGCCCGTGGTACACTGTATGTCATAGGTGGAAGAAATAATTCTCCTGATGGTAACATGGATTCGGCATCAGCTGATATGTATGACACTTTAAGAAATGCATGGACTCCTAGAACACCCATGACTGTTCCGAGAAATCGTGTTGGAGTGGCTGTAATAGATAATATGATATATGCTGTGGGTGGTTCTCAAGGTCAACAACATCATTGTTCAGCTGAAAGGTGGGTATAATACTTTCTATATTAAAAAACTTGAATCAGATGGTATAATATTTAACAATGTTATGACGAATGTTCGTCAACATACTTTGTTTGATTTCTATCAATGTTTTGTTAAGTCTGATTTCAAATTAATTAAAAAGCCTGAATAGTCAGCAGGCTACAGTTCTATGGAAGCTTTTTTTTTGCATTTCAATTACGGTTTTAGTATGTTTTTGATGATAATGAGATAATTTATAGCATGGATACTGCTATTTTATTATATTTGTATTTCCTTGTGCTTTATTTTGAATATAGACATCTAGTATGAATATCCAATACAAAGAAAGGTGCCTCCTACATTTCAGGTATGATCCTGATCTTGATCAATGGAAAGCAGTAGCGTCAATGTCAACAAAAAGAATTGGGGTGGGATGTGCTGTTGTCAATAGACTGTTATTTGCGGTTGGAGGATATGATGGTCAAAATCGATTACGTAGTGTAGAAAGATATAATCCAGAAAAAGATGAATGGAATTTTGTAGCTCCAATGAATACCATGAGAAGTGGTGCAGGTTGGATTATTAAAGATGGGTTCCCTTACTTTTATTTATGAAAATGCTACTGGTAATACTTATATGAATTGAACGTAAAGGTGTTCTAATTACTTGGAAAAATACCAGTTAGTCTCACATGTCCATAATTAATTCATAATTAGCTAAAATAGAAGAGAATTACCAGCAGAATTCCAATTAGTGACCAATCAAAAACGTCAAAAAGTCTTTATTTGTACATACATGGTCATTTATGATTATTTAAAACTCCTAATTATATACAATAAGAACATAATGATATGATTAAGAATACATGGTAATTTTTTAGAAACACCAATTAATCAAATGGTTTGCTTAATTTGACACCAAAAAAATAAGGAAACCCATCTTTAATTTAATACATTTTATTGTATTGTAACTTTTTTTTAGGGGTTTTGCTGTTCATGAAACGAGGGGTTGTTTGAATTTTATTACAATTGGCACAACAAATTTCAAGAGATTTTCTGCAGGTTATAGAATTCAATGGAAAAAATAATTTATCTTATATTAAATGGAAAATGACATCAGCAAAACAATACGAAATCTTGTGGATCAGAAAATTGTTTTCTTTTTCTTTCTAGGTGTTGCTACTATGGATTCCTTTATCTATGCTGTGGGAGGCTATGATAGTAATTGTCAGTTAAGAACAGTAGAACGTTACTGTGTTGAATCAAACACATGGAAATTTGTGGCTTCCATGAACAGTCCAAGAAGTGCTCTTAGTGTTGCAGTTATAGATGATAAACTATATGCATTAGGTAAACCATTTAGTTTTATAAAATACAGTACCTAGTTTTAATGGATTAGATTTGTCTTTTATCATCTCTTTCGTTAAAGAGATTGTAAAGAGATTTTCTAAAAAATGTATGAGTATCGAGGACACTGATAGCATCAATTTGCACTATTCCAATTTTCAATCAGATGTCTGTAGTTCCTGCAATTTCACTAAAACTGAGTGTTTGATGAAGTTATTAATTGCAAAATATGCTTTATCACATTAGAACAAAAATGGAATGGGGAAAATTGATGCTATCAGTGTCCCAAATACAACTCAAAAAGGAAAGAAAACCTCTTTACAATGGTTTTAAGGCCATCTCTTCTAAATAATTCAAGATAAGAAAAATCTTGCTGTAAGATGAAGTCCAATATTATCTGCAGATCTTTGTGTTTGTTTTGTGTTTTAGTATTAAAACATAAGGCTAAAACAATCCTTCACCTTTCAAATTTTTTCAAAATCTTCATGAATTTTTTAATTTCCACTACAATACAATTAACTTCAATATATATTATAAAGGTCATTATAAGTATACATCTTGGCTCACATAAACAGAATATAACCCCCTTATGTCTACTATAACTGTTTGATTCCATTATGATTTTAATAACAGGAGGTTATGATGGTGAAGACTTCTTATCATCAGTGGAATGTTATGATGCTGATAAAGATGAATGGGCAGAATGTACGAATATGACTTGTGGTCGTAGTGGACATGGTGTATCTGTTGGTGCTGAACCAAGCACATAATAAAAGTTGTACATATGTAAATAAATAAAAAGCTTATTATATGATTGTACAATTATTTATTGATGCACAGGACATGGGAGAAGTGGCTATTTGAGCTGTAGTGACTCGGTGCCTGTTAATGTGCAATTTGATACCAGCATAGATGGAAATAGTACCTTTACATAAGTTATCATTTGAATTCGAGAAAATCATAGGTTAATATAGTTCTTTCATTTTGCTGCTATGTAATTTGACAGTAAAGTGACTAGATATTTTTGATTCTGAGATACTGCTGTTAATCATTCATGAGATGAAATTCATTAACAAACATTGAACTTCAGGATTGATCCTAGGAACTGTATCTTAGAGCTCATACCATTTGGGGAATACGCTGCCTGGCTTTTCCATTCTAAACACACCCACTTATCATTGCAATACACCTGAGACCTACATCAAATCAGAAAGTCTAAACCAGTTTATGCTCTTGTCTCACTGGACTTACAAAATTTGAAAAACATTTTGGGTCATGTGATTGCAGACAGTTTTCTTTTAAATCAATATTATATTTAATTAAAACACTGATATAACATTGACAATGATACAGAAACATGTAACTATGGAGCATTACAGATACTTTACTTCCCCTTTGACTTTTTGTTCTAATATGAAGTTTGTAAGCATTTGTTTTCCTTTTCATAAGTGTTGTAAGCAGGTTGGAGCACTAATACTGATAGATTCCTTATATCAGTATCATAATCAAGATAAGATTAAAAAAATTGCCCTTGACCTCGTAAGTACGCATCCGATTCGGCTTGTAGACACGATATAGACAGTTTAAATTAAATATCCGATCTTGATAAAAATTGGTATGCATGTATATATTGACGATCAAGTTTGAATTGACAATTTTGAAATGTGATAGAGTCAATAATTTTACGATTCGACGAAATTTGAAACAAATCTGTTATTTGATGAGACCTTGTTCAGGTTTGAATTGGATGGTAATCTGTTTGTGAAGTATTGCCCTAACTTTGAAATTTGCTGAGTGAATTTGATGTATTTGGGTTATTGCTATTGATTAAAATGGATTTTGTGGAAAAACTAGGTGTAATAAACTGTCAGTAAATTGAAGAGATAGCCTATTTATAAATTAGTTTTTGAGTCTAGGTGCATGGCGGTAACTAGTCACACCATCTTTTTACGACATCAAACCTGTTGATGGCAAATATTATTCCTGCAAGAGATGAAAGAGTGAAGTGGTGTTTTGGGGTATTTCTTTTTAGTATATCTTTGATTAAACGATTTTTTAGATAATTTGAATAAAATCCAAGATGCAGATAAGTTTAAGTCGACATAATAACTCATTGAAACCAATGTACCCTATCTTTATAATGGCAGACAACTCTCTCCTGAGAAAGTGATGTTTTGAGACTGAATCGTGAATCTGATTCCCTGACACATTATAAATGTGTGACGACAGTCACAGTTCTTACGGAGACAAATTGGCCAAATTATTTTTTTATATTCTACATTGAAATATATGAATTGTGCTTTGAGATTGTCTATTGGATGATAAAAAAATTATGTTATCACACATTTTAATTTAATGGCATCAATATTTGTGAAATTACCTGATGATCAGCAGCTCAAGTCCACGACCCCCACCCCAGAAAAAAATGCAGGAGAGCATATTATGAAAAAAAACTTCCAGTGCACTTAAAGGGAGAGGTGTGCCATTTTTGGGGGATTGATTATAGTCTTGAATGTAAATAGTCTTCAGAAGCACTGTATTAGGAATGTAAGAAAATTCCTTTAAAAATACAGCAAAATCTAGGAATTTTACTCACTATTTCTATAATGTCTTCTATCACAGAGTATCTTAAATTGACGAGTCGTCATTTCAACATTCAATGGCCGATAATTCTCGACACATGGATTTAAAGGCTCAAATTTTAACGGTGAACTGTGAAGATTATTACTTATTGGCACAGCTGAAAAATTCTCGTTTCTGTGACTGAAGTATGATTGATAAAAAAATGGCTCTAGGACTCTGTTGGCGAGACTATATTTTCACTAGACCTCAACATAGGCGCTGTTTACAGCCTATTGTTTTCACACTTTTGTTGGTAAATTGAAGTTACTGTTTGTGAATTATAATATGAGTTTGAAATTGTACTGATAGTCTTAAAATAACTTTGCATTGATAAAAATAGAAAGCTTTGTGTGGTTACATTTGAATGTAATTCTCAATTTTCTTATTATTTAGAAAGGTAATAAGATTTTGTGTCTGTGAGAAACTGACGTAAAACAAGTTGATGAAAATATGAAGGGGTGATCATCAAGAAGGGCTTAAAGGCCTTTGTAAGGTATACTGGTAACTAAAAACTAATTTGTTAAACTGCCACACATCTGTCTGTTATTCTTGTCTATTCACATTTACTCATTTCTTTAGTTATGATTGTCGTAAGTTTACAAATGTGTGTTTCTCAAAAACTATCATAAGTGTTAGGAATAATCTTACAATAAAAATTGTCAAAAGACAAGAGATGTTATACTGAGCATGTACAATACTGACTCAGTAGCAGATAACAAACTGTCTATGAAAGGCAAAGCCACAAAAAGATCGAATTCAGTCGGTTACTGATTATATATCTCTGGATAAGAGAAATCTTCTTCTGTATTTACAGCAGACAATAGCAGTAGGGCTATTTTGGCCGATTGGCCAAGTTAAAACTGTTTTCCAGGGGATGATTTTTTTCGGGTGAGGCTAAATTGCTCATCGCAGGCCTACATAAAAAAAACTCTCGGAAAATTAAGTGGCCCGTACCTCTTGATAATTTCTTGCTCAGTCAAAGACACTAAGGGATCAAATTTGATCTCGAAGTAACCTTTATTTCCCATTGATTATTTATTGTGAAAAGAGCAACCATTTGGTTTTACTGTCTGTTATTTACGATAGCCTTGACCACTTGTAAGTTTACACCAGAATTAGTTGTGAACTTAAGATAATTTTTGAGAAACGCCATTTATTATGAAATCAGCACTTGCAACTTACAATTGATCATAAAATGTTTTGAGAAACGGGGCCCTGGAGTCTGTAAGTTTTTATCCAGTGTAGATACAACTTGCTTTGTGTATTCATAAACCTCAATGAGGATCAAGTGCAATTTGGGCTACTTTCCAAGTTTATTTTTATCCATTAGCTAAACATATAGACATTCAGCATTTTGTTGACATTGATGGGCTCTAGGAATGTACCTCGTTTTGACATTACTTTTTCATTTTTCGATGTCATGATGTAATTTTACTTTTCGATGTCATATGCTGTAATTTTTGCTTTTTGGATGTCATTGTATTTTTGAACGGTATAGAGAAAT
This sequence comes from Lottia gigantea, assembly GCF_000327385.1. NCBI lineage: Eukaryota > Metazoa > Mollusca > Gastropoda > Lottiidae > Lottia > Lottia gigantea. Next base: position 1,994,569 of record NW_008707617.1, on the reverse strand, counting down.
ATGAGAGTAAAACTATATTTGTGTATTTTTCTAGGTATCAATGGATAGAAAGGGTTTATTAAGTAGTCCACTCAAAAATAGAGGATGTACTGATATAGTTCCACTGATAATATTTGTACTGTATTTAGGGGGTATGGTAAGTGTATATTACCTTTTAAGCGTTTCTTCCAGATTGTCAGTATTCTAACTTTAATTTTAATCACAAATTTTCAATATTTATTTATTTTGATTCTATAATTATCATCTTGATCTGATTGTGTGCCTATATTTGGTGACTGTAATGTATTGTGAATGACAGCTTTTAATATTTATTTCTTGAAATATGTCTTTGAAACTTGCATAACACACTTGTTTGGAATTCTCAAATATGACATGTCTTTCATTGTAGGCAATAGTAGCTGTATTTTCTGTAAATTATGGTGATGCTTTTCGCCTAGTCTATGGCTATGACAGCTATGGTAATACATGTGATGAAGATAATACTGGCAAAAATATTAACAATATTTCACTGTCAGGATTAAACCAAAAAGGAAAACCGTAAGCATATGCATATTTGCCAAAATTAGTTAAAGGGACAGATGCGCCATTTTTTTTGACGATTTTCATAATTTAGTCTCAGGAACGAGAATTTTTTAAATAAGCTGGTCAGCTGGTTAGTGTTCACAGCTCACCCTCGAAATTGGAGACTTGAAATCCATGTGTGGCCAGGATTATCTGTGATTGAATGTTAAATTGAGGGCTCGTCAATTTAAGATACTCTATGATATACAGAAAAATGAAATGAATGGAGTTTTACGTCCTACTTTTCTGCACCATGTGGGCTAATGAAGATGGGCAACGCCATGCAGGGTGCAATGAGGTAAATTTTGCCAAGACAGCGGCATTAGCCTGCTCTTTTTCGATTTCCAACTGTCAAGGGATCTTTGCAACGTAGCACATGTCCCATCCGAACGACTAGACGCTTTTTCCTATGATATACAGAAAAGACAAAATTCCTAGTCTGAAGTATTGTATAAGGAATTATGCGATTTTCATACATTTCTGAAGACATATTCAAGACTAAAATCAACCCACCCAAAATGTCTCTTTAAGTGTACACTCAAGCATTTTACACAATGTTGTTTGAAGTGAGTTAGAAGCTTGCTTTCTAAACTGACTATCTGGGCATAAGTTGAGATAATTCTTTCGAATTTCCCCTTCCATTTATGCAGGATGCAGAGTCTTAGAGGGAAAAATACATTTTCTAACTTCATTCATGCAATTTGGAAGCGAAACTACAGTACGACATGAAACTCATCTCTTGTCATTTTGAAGATTGTTGAACTATTCCTTTGTTTTTTTATTGCAGGTTTTTATTCTTCATGGATATGAACAACCCAAGTGAATCTTTAGCCATATGTGTAAATACTTGTCCTGATAGAGAATTACAAGATATAGAAGAAGTATATCAGTTTTCTGTTCAAACTGGTTCCTTTCTGTGTCGTTATGATATAGATATAGAAAGATATACACACACTAACAGAAGTCAACTAGGACCTTGTCCTATTACACCTGTCAAAACAAGGTTAGCATTTTTTTTTAAAGACTATGCATTTTCACATCATGATAGGCTATACAATTGTCATTTGTATCTGTATCTTGTTTTATAAGACATTTAGAAATGAGTAAAGAAGAACAATATATATATGGCTATTGGAAATACCATTTATGAATTTTTGATTCACATTTCACATACAACACATACTGTCAGCTTATCAAGAGAATACCTTGTCCTTATAGAGTTATTGCCATTTACAATGGCTGTAATATTACAGTGATAACAAAATCATTTTTATATGCCCACATCTCTCTATGTGGACATATATTGTCGGCACCCCTGTCCGTCTGTCTAAACTAGATTTTTTGATGGAATCAAATGAAATTCGGTATTTGTAGACATATTCATAAATTCATTCATTCAACCGTTAGAAGCAGACTTATTACCCTTGCTCCAAAATCTTGAATATGCTATTACTCTCTTAGTTTTCAACCGATTTTGATGAAACTTAAAATGGATGTTAATTGACCTAAATCGAAAGGTTTGAGAAAGTTTAGTTTGCTTTTGATTCAATTTAAGGTTTCGTCTCTCCCTTTAACCTGTATACAGTAAGTGCTTCTATCAACATCAATTGCTTGTTAACACTCTAAAAACTAGAGTGTTTGAAGGAATCAAATGAAATTCAGTATGTGCATACATATTCATGAAACGAAGGCCCGTCCATCCGTCAACATTTGCTTGTAAACGCTCTAAAAACTAGATTGATGGAAGGAATCAAATGAAATTCAGTATGTGCATACATATTCATGAAACGAAGGCCCGTCCATCCGTCAACATTTGCTTGTAAACGCTCTAAAAACTAGATTATTTGATGGAATCAAATGAAATTCGGTATGTGTATACATATTCATAAAACGAAGATCAAGTTCAATCTTGAATATTTACCATCCGCATGCCGTGGTGGGTGTATATGGCTGTGGTCCACTATCTTTATGGGAATCAAATGCAATACAAAATATATGTATATTGTTAAATGAAAGTGATGTATAACAGATATATTATGCACATATTTTATCATAAACATGGATATACATTGTTGTCACTCTTGATGAAAATAAAATAAACTTTTGGCCTGTATTTGTGTGATACCAAGCAGGATATGCTCCCACCTGATATCACTTTTATACTTTGTTGGTTGGTAGATGCCAAGTTATCGTTCGGTTCCAGAATATGCTGATATCGCAAACTAGGTAGTTGTTGGTAGTCGTAGTAGTTGGTAGTTAGATTGGTTCAAATGGGATGATTTTGTGTTGTTGGTTTGATTGTTGATATATGAAATACTTACTCAATTATGACTGATATATTAGCTGCTACCTTTGTTTCACCATTCTGGTTTTGATTTGCCGTTTGGATTGTTAGTACGGTACTTGGTTTATTTATACTGGTGTATTTGAATAAGGTTTTAGATTTTGAATTTATTGGGAAGATCCTAAAAAACTGGTGGTAAAAGCGTAAAATGGATCCTGTTATTAAAGTACAAAATAAATTCCATTATAAAAGTATGTATCAAAATGATTTGTGTGTTTTCTATTTGCAGTGTTCCCTTACTAAACAGATGTGTTCCTAGTGAATTAATGAGATTACCGTTTGAAATATCATCATCTATAATTAAATATTTAAATGATACTGATATATTTCAAAACATTTTAACAGATTTATATAAAAGCTGGAAAGAAATGTTTGGACTATGTTTTCTGTCATTCGGTAAGTATATTTTCATAATTTTGTTTATAATAGTGGTTGTGTGGATCTTGTTAAACTGAATATCATATAGTGCAGAATTTAATGACGAAGATTTTCATAAAGTGGTTGGACTGTACTTTTGTATGACTCATAGATTACCACTCGTCTAACGGTTGGGAATCTTGAACTTTAATGGGTAGACTTGGACTTGAATTCTCAGGGTTGGTTGTATTGGAAAACAGATATACTGAACTCCATATTTAGAAGAAAATCTTGAATAAACAGTTTTAATCTAAAAGGAGTGCATATCTTGGAAAAATAAGAACTTGAATTTGAACATTTTTTGGTAGTTGCTTGCTTATGGCGTCGTCGATTTCCTTTCGACTTCATCTTGTGCAATTAAACTATGCATTATTTAAGGCAAGCAAGCAACCCTAAGAAAAGAGATTACTGTTACTATTAATTCTAGCAGTTGATAAAATTTGTTTTACTAATTTCAATTCAATTGGAAGTCATATAATGTTACAAGATGCTTTATCACAGCAAGGAATCCAAAGGTCTTGTCACCAGAAGTTTAAAGTGGCATTCGACCTTTTTGTAAAAAAATTTCATTGTCATAAACATCATAAATTATACCTGAAAATATTTCTAAAGTATGCTATTTATATCTATGTATCTTCTTGGTCAAACTGAATTTGTCAATCTGTTAATTGATTACAGAGAGTACTAATTGTTAATTAAACATTTTGACCTAGTTTTGGTGTTTAGCTTTATAATGGCTTAATATCATTAGTTGAAACCTGAATATTTTAGGATACATATCTCTCTACAATTAGACATTTATTATACTTAGATCCTTACAGTAGTTTTATAACAGCTTCCAAAAAGCGAAAGTTTTTTTTAAATAGTTTTGGTGTTAAAAATAAATGGCTGAATTTTTTTAGTTAAAACTTTCAGATACATTAAGGGACTCATTCTCTAGATTTTGGTGTATAGTTTTCACAAATTTGAGCTAAAAGAAGTTTTCAGTTTTCGACCTACAAAAAAGCTGATTTCCTTAACTTGGTTTTTTGTATCAAAATATCTTCTATATTTTACAGCTCTGTCCTTGATCATGGTTTTATTGATACGTTATATAGCATCAATAATAGTGTGGTTAATATTAGCCATATCAGTCATAGCTAGTACAGGTAATTACTTTCTCTAAGATGTGTAATGGGTGGAAAAACTGTGCAAAATGTCCTTATTAGATTTAAAGTTTTATGTGTCTGTACGAGAAGGGGTTAATGAACATTTAGATAAATATGTAAACAGTACAAGATAAACTTGATTTCTACAATGGAGTTTAAATGAATCTCAAATACATGTGATTAGGGAGAGACCATCATCAACACATGCGTGTAAATGATGACCTCTCCTTAATTGCATTTCATATGCTTTTCGTGAAATTACAAAATAGTTTTTTGGTCTTATTATGTGCCTTAAGAACAACCAAGAATCTATATCAATCTATTTTCACCAATTATCTTCCCTGTATTTATGTTTGTGGTCTCCATGCCATGTATTCTCGGAACGATCTTAGCAGTAGGATGTTCTAGGTTCTTATCTGCTAACATTGATTCTAGGCAACCTAGCATACATGGCCATGAGTCCAGAATATCTATAAAGGGCTTTGATAATGATTATTTTTTGTTATAGAATCAATCACTAATATTTCAGCTTCCTCTGCATTTTTATGGTGGACTTACGCTGGTTTTAAAGAGAAGTTAGACCATGATCAGCGTGTCAATCTACCATTGTTATCTGCAGAAATCGATAGTGAAATCATTTTTCTCATATTTTCTATCATTGCTACAATATTAACTGTAAGTTTTGACCTGTTCGTTAAGTTCATGTTAAACATATTTATTTCTGGTTTAAGAATCAAGTACATATCTGCTCCAGTCAGTGGAGGAGAAAAAAACTGGACATTGAAAATTCTGCTCGCCTTAATCTATTGTATTAAAAGTAATAATCTAATTTTGAAATGTTCAAAGCGCAAATGGTTTGGCAGAAATTCGTGGTGAATATTTATTTATTTATTTATGTATGATTAATTTCAGCTGCAATTGCTACTATACATTGAATATTTATTTATTTATGTATGATTAATTTCAGCTGCAATTGTTACTATACATTGAATATTTATTTATTTATGTATGATTAATTTCTGCTGCTTTTGATAATTTACATTGAATATTTATTTATTGTATGTACATGATTAAATTCAGTTGCTATTATTACAGTACATTGAATATTTATTTATAGATTGAATATGATTTATTTCAGCTGCTATTGCTACTTGACATTGAATATTTATTCATTGTATGTATGATTAATTTCATCTGCAATTATTACTATACATTGAATATTTATTCATTGAATGTATGATTTATTTCAACTGCTATTATTACTGTACATTGAATATTTATTTATTTATGTATGATTAATTTCAGCTGCTATTATTGCTCTACATTAAATATTTATTTATAGATTGAATATGATTATTTCAGCTGCTATTGCTACTTGACATTGAATATTTATTCATTGTTTGTATGATTAATTTCATCTGCAATTATTACTATACATTGAATATTTATCTATTGTATGTAAGATTAATTTCAGCTGCTATTATGACTATACATTGAATATTTATTGTATATATGATTTATTTCGGCTGCCATTATGACTATATATTTATAGATTGAATGTATGATTTATTTCAACTGCTATTATTACTGTACATTGAATATTTATTTATTTATGTATGATTAATTTCAGCTGCTATTATTACAGTACATTGAATATTTATTTATTATATGTATGATTAATTTCAGCTGCTATTATTGCTGTACATTATATTTATAGATTGAATGTATGATTTATTTCAGTTGCTATTATTACTATACATTGAATATTTATTTATTCTAAATATGATTTATTTCAGCTGCTATTATTACAATACATTGAATATTTATTTATTATATGTATGATTTATTTCGGCTGCCATAATGACTGTATATTTATAGATTGAATGTTTGATTTATTTCAGTTGCTATTATTACTAGTCATATTGATCATGAGAAAAAGAATATCATTGGTAGTGACTTTACTTCAAGAAGCTAGTAAATGTTTAGCAGCTATGCCTTGTTTATTACTTCAACCAGTATGGACCTTTTTACTACTGATTGTGTTCTTTGTGTTTTGGGTTATTATTTTGGCCTATATATCAACATCAGGTATGCTTCAAAACTTTTCTATGATGTTTTTATATTCCCCTTATTAAGGCAATCAAATTTTAAGTGAAGAAAACTAAACGGGTTAGGGCATGATCCCAATAAAATAGTTACATAAATTACATAATTCATTTATGGGCTGAAAATATAGGGGGATCATCTTAACTCTAATATAATTTCATAGATGCATAGGAGAATATTTGAAGATTAAACCTGAAGGGAATGTAGATGAAGTTTCAACAATGGATATTTTGTTATGTAAGGAGAAAACAACCAGTGATAGACCTGGCTGAAATTAAGCTTTATTATTACCATGATAAATAATTTAATCCAACTGTTTTATTTTAGATAAAGTCACCATCAATAAACATGGTTTTGTACAATATAAAGAACATGAAATAGTGGTATATTTTTGGTGGTACCATTTAATAGGGTTAATATGGTCTAGTGAATTTATTATAGCTTGTCAAGAGTTAACTATATCAGGTGCTGTTGCTTCCTGGTATTTTACTAGGTGAGTATTCTACTTCTTAGTCCTGTATTTGCTTTAACAGAGTTAAAGAAAGTGTACCATTTTTTTTCTAATATACAGCTTCAAAATTTGTACAATTTCCATTTAAAGATGGGTTTCCTAATTTTTTCTTTTGAGATAAATGATATTAAATGGTAGTTGTTATTAATATTTGGCATTATTTATTTTAACAGAGATAAAGATGGTTTAAGTATTCCAATAGGCAAATCTATGTGTAGAACAATAGCATATCATTTAGGTTCTGTTGCTTTTGGATCAGCTATAATAACTATAGTTAAAATTCCTAGATTACTTTTGACGTTTGTAAAGAAAAGGTAAGTATGTTTTTTCTTCATGTTTCATTATCACCCTGAAGTTTATTAATAGATTTCTTCACCCAAGTCAGTCCGTCCGTCTGCAACAATCTAGAAGACACAATTCTTGACTGATTTTGACGAAACTTGGTATGATTGTTTGGAGCACCCACGGATGAACTCTATTGAAAATCAGAAAAATCAAAAAATATTTAGTATGAGTTATTGCTCTTGTTCTTGAAATGCTCGTAAACACACTAGAAGGATCAATTCTTGACGGATTTTGATGAAACTTGGCATGAGTGTTTGTTATCACCCAAGGATGAACCCTATTGAAAATCAGAAAAATAAAAAAAATAATTAGTATGAGTTATTGCCCTTGTTCTTGAAAACCTGTTCAATTTTAAGTTGTGGATAAATATATCGCAAATGTGTACATATGTAGAAAAGAGTTAAAACTACATTGTAAAAAAAGATAAAATTCTTGGCCTATAATTTTTTATGGTTTTCACCCTCTTTTTTTCTGACCCAGAACATTTTTGAACTTACTTCAGTGCAGGATTTATTTCATTTTATAAGGTAGAGATATGATAAATGTAATATTTGAATGATTTCAGAATAAAAAATGCTGATAATTGCTGTGCTACATATTGTTTGAAATGTTGTACTTGTTGTTTATGGTGTTTTGAAAAGTGCCTGAAATATTTACATTCTAATGCTTATACTATAATTGGTAAGAAATTTATGTTACTCTTTCTCGTCCTAGATGGAATTTAGTAAAGATATTTGACACTGACTTTGATGATCTTTTGGGGCCTCAGTGCGAGGCATTTACTAACACACATCAAGATGTTCCGCTCGGCCTGTCCATGATTGCTCGCAAACACTCTAGAAGTCACAATTCTTGACTGATTTTAACCAGACTTAGTGGAAGTGTTTATTTTTGTGAATGCTTAGAATGGCTGTCTTTTACTTTTGAATGACTTTTCTACATAGATAATTTGATCAGTGTACTATGTTTATTTTCAGCAATCAGTGGTAAAAATTTCTGTATATCAGCTAGAAAGGTAATGGTCAATTGGCCACTTTTGTATTATTTAATTTGAGGGCCCACAATGACTGGTTACTTTAAAGAACAGTTTCTGTGCGATTGTCCCCTGCACAAGCTGATTGTGATAAGATGAGTTGAAATTCTTAAGCGACTCTTGAAAAAATTTGATTGAATTATTTTGAATTTTTAGAATTATTTTTACTTTTTGTGTTAGTTAGTCAGCCAATTACTCCAAAATATGTAAAAACTTAATAGAAAAATTCAAAATTAATGAATCCCAAAATGTGCATTTAATGATAAATGTACAGTATTTGGTACCCACAAATACAATTATTTATGCAATAATGCTTCATTCTAGATCTAAATCTTAATAAATTTATGCTACTCATTTCAGGCATTTAGATTACTAACTAGCAACATTTTACAAGTCTCATCCATCAACAGTATTGGTGATTTTGTATTATTTCTTAGTAAAATAGGTGTTGTAGGAGCCACTTGTGCTGTTGGTATCATATGGTTGAAGGTAGGTCAAGTCTTCTGTCTTGTGGTCATGTCTTATTTACAAAAATTATCAATTTCTACCCCATTTACATATCAAGCTGTGCTAATTATGAACTTGAATACAATTTTTGCTCTTAAGAAGAGATGTTTGACATTTTGGCTGATTTGTTTGGTCAGGCATGAATTGATCTGGTTGTATCTCTTGATTTTTACCATTGTGGTAGTGGCCCGTGTTGCTCGAGAAGCAGACAATGCTTACCCTTTTCAAAACACCTGATGGTACTTCTCTTTGGTGGAGTCCACTACAACACAACTTTTACTCTCGATTTCACCATACTTTGGACAAAATTTTGATTAACAGAATTGTCTAGCTTGTACAGATTTTTTATTACAAGGAACCAAGATTTTGGGAGGCTACTGGTAATGTTTGATGTACCAACTCCACTCTATTAATATATCAGAATATTTGTTATAATTTCGACAATGCCTTGTGTTTTTTTTCTCTAGACAATAAATTTTCTATTATTTGCAAGAAATATGTTGAAATGTGTCTCAATGTGAAAAATATGTTATTTCAGAGCCATGGTGATTTACATAATTTTGCCATTCCTGTACTGCTGTGCTGTGTTTTTGCATACTTTGTAGCTCATTGTTTTTTTTCTGTTTTTGAGGTAAATGATAAATTTTTAAAGCAATGAAGTTTATAAACTCAAATAGTGAATATCGTTTCTATTATTTAAATCTTTTCAACGTTAGTATGAATATTGCACAAATTGAAGATTCCAATATTCGAAGATGAAAGATTTTTGGCTAAACTCACCTGGCTCTAACCTTTCGTGATATATAGATATATATTCAGGGATATTGTAACATTTAGGACCAAAATTAAAATGTCACTTTGCATGGGATTTGCTCACTTTTTGGTCAATAGTTTTTAAGAATTTTAACTATGTTAAAAGCCACATTTCACATAAATTTTTGTCTGTACAGAGTTAAACCATTAATGAGTCCATCAAGACATGGTCAGATATTCTACAATGTCTATGTGCCCCACATGATATCATCACAATACACTCACAGGGCAGTTGAGGCTTATTGTACAAAGAAGGCAAAATCCTTCCCCTCTTGACCCTTTAATAGTTCAGCCTTGTATAAAATCTATTCAAAATCTGGCTTTTAACATGGCGAACTTTCTCAAAAACTAGTGACCCAAAAGTGTATTGGACATGCATGTATCACATTTCGGGAAATGGATAGGTCCAGTTTTGTCATGCTAATTCATGCCCAGATTAGCCTTCTAACTGTATTGTTTTTATATGAACAGAGTATTATTGATGCCTTGTTGTTATGTTTCTGTGAAGATTGTGATCTCAATGATGGTTCTGTAGAACGACCTTATTTCAGCAGTAAATCATTAATGGCAAGTTTTTTTTTATTATTAACTTAGTTCAGATAGTGTAAAATGAGAATATAATTCTTGTATAAAGAACAGTTCTACATCTCAAAGCTCCAACTATATTGTTTGGTCTAGAATAAAACACTTTTCATTTTTAAAGTATGGAACCATGATATTTTGATCTCATAGTAACATATATATAAGTAATCTTATCTTTTCTCTTTTATTACAGTCTTATAGCTATTGATGTCTTATATCTATGAGGTCAAAATATGATACTTTATGAGAAAAGTCCCAAATTAGAAGTGCTTAATTGCTAACTGAGCTGTGTTACATTTTTCAGAATGATTCTGTTCATTTTCTTTTTGAAAATCATTTGTAAATATGATTCTTGTTGTCTAGATCTTTCTGGTGGCTATCACTATAACTAAACATATTCCTAAATGTATTAATCATTCACCCCAACTGATATGTTATTTTATTTTATAGGTGTATATCAATAACAGTAGTAAGAAAATCAATGACATTTCTAAAAAACATGGTGGAAGAGAACCTTCTCATGTGTAATATTACAATATGTGTAGTGACTTGTGCCTGTTATATTAATTATCACATTATCATAATATCAAGTTATAATAATCAAGTTATAATAATCATGTGTGACAGATTCATTATTCTCATGATACCAAAATCTGCTAGAAGTCATTAGTCGTTAAATTATTTTTAGACAAATTCCACCGAAATTTTTTTTCATATTGTGTGTTTATTTAGACTTCAATCCATTATAGTGATTCTAAGGTGGCGCTTGATTGTAGAGTTCTGAATAGGTTCTGTCTGTTCCAAATCTGCCCTCAATCAAACGGTATAGAAGTGGATATGTCACATTCAAAGTTTTCCTTCTATTTGTTTCTCCGCCATTTTGAATTCTGTCTGAACGTTGAATGTGTTCTGAACTTTTTTTTTAACGTTCAGTTGATTCCATGAATCCACACTATGAACAGACTGTGTTTAGATCTAGTTCAAATCCTTTAGTCAACATGACACTTCATCATGATGTATTCCAGCCAATTTGTGTTTATGAAAATAATACTCAATGACAAATCTCTTAAAGAAGTTGATTGAATTTATCAATCAAATATGTGGTAGAGGACTTTTTTTAACTTCTATTTTTTGTTGTTGAAATGCCAATCAAGATATGTATTGCAACTTGTATTTTGCTATGTTGATAACTAATTAACATTCTGTCTCATTTCATTGGCTTACATGAAGTAATCCAAAAGTTTCAGTTGTGAGGTTTTATTTTGTTGTGAAGTGCTGCTAAATTTTATGTTTTTATTTTGTCATGGAAACATGTGTAATGTTTATTGCCTCTGTCCAATCAGTGTGAATTGTTTGGTCTGTTATTATTAAAGGGATTGTAAATATATTTTTTAAATTTTTGTTGTATATCCGTGAATTATAGCATTAATTTGCACTAAATCTGTGGTTCCTGCAATTCCAAGTAAACTAAATAGTGACACCACTAATTGCGATAAAGCGTATTTTGCGATTAGTGACGTCATCAAACACTTTTTTTCTGTGGAATTGCAGAAACAAAAATTGGAATGGTACAAATTGATGCTATCAGTGTCCCCAATACACAAAATTATTTAGAAAACGTTTTCAATCCCTTAAATTGAAAAAATATCTAAATTCGTTCATTGAAATATTTTTGTCATACATGCATTGAGTGTTGTATGATGTCTGGTTATTTTGATACATCATCCTTCTTCAAAATGTAATAATTGACAGAAATTATAACTGTAATTATAAGTAAATAAATATCAAAGGTATTAGATTATATAAACTGCTGTGATTTTAAGCTTAGAAGTTGGACTTATAAGATCAAGTGTAACAAAATTCAGGATCTATCCAGAATCAATGATTATAAATGCTTGAATTTGTACATAACATTTGGTTGATTATCTGTTAGTTTGAATTTTATGGAGAGCAAATAAGGTTATAACCATAATTACATAATGAAGATCATGATATCCGGATTTTAGTGATGAAATATTTTAGCTTTTCCTTCTACTATACAAACTCTCACATATATTTTTATTTAAAGGGACAGATGCGCCATTTTGAGGGGTTGATTTCAATCTTGAATATATGTCTTCAGAAGTACTAGTCATGTACAAAATTCGCATAAATCCTTCAAAAATATCTCAAACTAGGAATATCTTTTCCTATTTCCACAGATGTCTTTTATTATGACAGTTTCTCAAGAAAAGACAATATTTCTTTTTAACTTTCATATGCAGATAACTGATTGGCTCAGCTAATAAATTCCGATTTCTGAGACTGAAGTATGAATGGTGCAAAAAAAAAAATGGCGCATCTGTCCCTTTAAGTTTTAACATGTAACCAGTCCCGTATTATTATATATTTATTTGTATGAACTGTTGTATTTGGAGATAATAAAAATATTGAATTCTTTATTACGGTATTTTGTTCATATTCAAACTCTCATTTTCTATAGCCAGGTTTACTCTGCCAAAAAGTATCCGTGCCAAATCCAGTTTACTGCGAGCAAGCCAATTTTTAAGGCAGTGTGAACATGGCATATTTCCCTCACTGCACACTTCAAGGCAATGACTACTTTTAGTATTTTAGTCCACATGAAATGTCGTCACCCTGTCCTACGTCCGTCCACAATTGCTCGTAAACATTCTACAAGACACAATTCTTGATTGATTTCGACAAAACTTGGTATTGTTGTTTGTAATCACCCAAGGATGAACCCTTTATCGAAGAATATTTAGTATGAGTTATTGCCCTTGTTCTTAAAATGCTCGTAAACACGTAAGGCGTAATTCTTGATGGATTTTGATGAAACTTGGTGTAAGTGTTTGTTATCACCCAAGGATAAACCCTATTTAAAATCAAAAAGATCAATTAATTAGTATGAATTATAGCCCTTATTCTTGAAAACGTGTTCAATTTGAGCTTGTAAACATCCTAGAATGCTCAATTCTGGACGGAATTAGACGAAGGATATAAACCCTATCGAAAATCAGAAGAAAGATTGAAAAATATTTAGTATGAGTTATTACCCTTGTTCTTGAAAACGTGTTCAATTTTTAGCTTTTAAACACTCCAGAAGGGACAATTCTTGACGAAACTTGGCATGAGTGTTAGTAATCACCCAAGGATGAACCCTATTGAAAATCAGCGAAATCGAAAAATAATTTATATGAGTGCCCTTGTTCTTGTAAACACGTTCAATTTTTAGCACGTAAATGCTCTAGAAAGTTTAAATTATTGACAGATATTGACGAAACTTGGTGCGAGTGTTTGTTGTCATCTAATTATTGCCCCTGTTCTTAAAAACGTGTTCAAGTTTTAGTCTGTAAACACTCTAGAAGGCCCAATTCTTGACTGATTTTAATGAACTGTTATCAGTAATATTGTTATTGGTAATATTATTCAGTATCGCCTTGAAAAGTTCAAAAGAAGTGTATGTCTGAAGATTGAATATTTCATACTGATAATTGTTACTGTACTGCCAAATATTTTTATTCAAAATCAAAGCTGCCAGTGGGCGTATATTACCTTGACTGGCAAACTATCTTCCCAGTTAATGTGACATGTTGAAGTCCATGCAACACATGGAGAGTTCTTTCCTACCAATATGGTGATGACAAAGCTATAATGTAAAGACAAAAAATTCAAACAGAATGGTTCTTTGGTGCTTGATTATAAATGAGAGAATAAAAAAACCTTACAGAAGCCAGGATTGGCCTAGATTTTTCTATGAACTGTTTTTGAGTTATTGCCCTTAACTATCGAAAAATAGGTCAAAATTTGTTTGTGAACACAATAGAAACTACAGTTTTTATGTGATTTAATGAAATTTGGTGTGACCATTTATATTGATGAGATCTTGGTCAAGTTAAAAAATGACGATTTGTCCATTAAATGGTTTTTGAGATATTGCCCTTGACTTAGGAAAACATGTTAAATTTGTTTGTGAACACAATAAAGACTACAGTTTTCAACTGATGAAATTTTTTATGATCATTTATATTGATGAGATTTGGGACAAGATCAAATTTGCAGATCTTTGATGAATTGTTTTTGAGTTATTGCCCTCGACTTAATAGAATAAGCACGTCAAAATTTGTTTGTAAACACAATAGAGACTACAGTTATCATCCGATTTAAGTGAAATTTGGTGTGATCATTTATATTGACTTAGTCAATCAACATTTGTTGGCTTGTGAACGTGATAGAGGTGAAGTGTGTTTGATAATATCTTGCTCGATTAAAATTTTGTGTAGGATTTGACGCAGATTGGCGACTGCCCTTGATATACTGAAAATGTATTAGGAATGAGGGCGTATCTTGCTAGGCAACCACTTGTTTTGAAGCTGATATATAATTTTTTTTATATTGGCGTCACCCATGTCCATTATTCAGTCCACAATTGCTTGTATATTAACTTGCATGGCAAGCTAATTTGTTGCTTTTTCTGATTTCTGGAAAATTGAGTTAAGATGATTCGTGCAACAAGAAAATAAATTGTTCTGGACTGTTTGTACTTATGGAAAGATAAATATTTTATTCAAAATACAGAATTATGCTTGGCATCACCAACGACAAGAGTCAGATTTAATGGCCTGTATCTCGGGAAGGCTCATAGTTTTTTATTCATAAAGAGCATTTAATAAAACTGTTACTGTAATACAAAAGATAACACAAAGAATAAAATATTTCCAGTTTATTTATACTCTTAATAATATTAATAAATAACATTTATGTTCATAGAAGTAAAAAATTTGGGTATGTTTCATGCAGTTTCATATTTCAAGGCTACTTTGATCAATTTTTCTCAAAATTTTGTAAATGTCAGTATTTGGCCCTTAGATTTTATTTCTGATTGCAACACACAGATATTCCATTTCAATTCCACCATAAGTGATCACTTATTCTAGATCTTACAAGTTCCTTCTTTGTCTTTGAGCAGACAAAACTATTGGCATAATACTATAGATAAATCTATCAAAGTCATTACATGTGATTGATTAAAATGTTAGCTGGACACACTTATTTCACTCATTGGTCTTTTACACAAACACAAGATTTTTTCTATTTCATTACCAATAAAAAGTACTTAAAAAAACAATTGTATTGATGTATTGAAGCATCTGCAGATAAACACAAATGATGTCATGGTACAATACTATTTTTTTAACACAGTTGCATCTGAAGGCTCCACACATGCATAAGTTCAGATCTGATGTGTCAATGACAATAAAGGAAATCATTACTTGCGTAATAGATGGTAGCTTCAATTTATTTGCATTTTTTAAGTTCATACACATATTGTGTGTTTATGAAAACAGTTAACTTAATTCAAAGCCTGCATTAGATTCAATGGCATAAAGCAGTTTATTTCTAAGAAGGGATTCATCAGTAAAATGAGGTAATTTTAACAGGTTCATACAAGTTGAAGCTGTTGGTAGACGATCAAGATCTGTTCCAGCATCATGAATACAAAATGGTGGATATAAATCCTGTAATATAATATAAATGAATAACTTGTTATGAATATGAAAAATCTACTGCAAGCAAGTTTTCTCTATATCACTTAAATATCAAGTACTGAGTGTCACATTAAAGTGGTAAATATCATTGTACCCATTATATTTTCTCTGTAGCAACTTTTTTTGAGGATGTGTCCTATCCTGCATTCGTTATCAATTGGAAAATAGTGGATCATGTTCCCAAATTAAAAATGAAAACACTTGAACAAAAATTTTAGAGTGAGCACAAGATAAAAATTACCGACAGACTTGGAGAGACCTCAGGGGGGCAAATTTCAGATTGGTTATTTAACTTAAATTTTGATTAGCATTTCTTAAAAATTTGGTATTAATTCTAAATGTTCCAGTTGCAGACTTCATATTGATTCGATTCGCAGACCCAAAAGAAAAATTTGATTTTGGCTAATCAAAGGAGATATTGAATCGCAAAAGGGGTTATTTTAACTTGCAAACTATATTATTACTGCTTAAACAGATTCCTGATTCTAAGATGAAACAATTTCAATTTCTATTTCATTTCAACATTATCATCTCCTATGTACAAGAACTGACTAATGTTGATAACCCTTTCAGAAAGTTCACATAACCAATAATTTAATGCAAAATATTCACCAACCTTAAAACCTAATAATGGTTGTTGAGAACAACTTGTTACAAATTTTAACAGCTGACTCTTCTGTTGATCTGTAAAACTTGCTACAACTTTCCAAAATAACTCAATGACAGGATGTGTTTCACTAAATCCACCTAAAACATACATTTATTATTATTAAAGGAGATGGGCTTCAAATTTTTTTCAACTTTGAAATATCTGGAACACTTTTCAGGATGAAAATCTCATGTAAGGTTTGTCTACAATTTAAACATTTTGCAAAAAGTTTTTTCCTTTAGAAATCAATGTATTGTACCACCACAAAACAAATAAAGTAAATATGAATTCAATATAAATTGGTTAATTTAATTAAACTCACCGGAATAACTGGTATTGTGACGTAAATCATCAATATTTATGGGTGTAGATGTACCTGATATCAAAATTTGAAACTCGTGGTGATCAAACATTTGTAACCATTCTAAACTTATAACATCAGCCATACCTTGTCTAAAAGCAGCACAGTGGCTGTGTATCTACAATATAAAACATATTTCATATCATTATGTAATGGTTTCAATCACCCAGCAACAAATTTGATAGTGTTATAACACTTAACTTACTCAGGTTCCTTATATTAGATAACTAATAACAAAAAATCTGATATTACACGGCTGTGGGTTCCGATCTGGATAACGAAATTCTGATATTAAACGGCTGTGGGTTCCGACCTCAGTAAGGAAAATCTGATACTACACGGCTGTGTGTTCCCATCTCGATCAGCGTGTGATAGTCCGATGACTTCACTCATAATTCCTGTCGACCCAACTGTAAATGGGTATGGATAATCCAGGAAAGATCAATGCCAATCTCTTTGGTTAAGGACCATCTGGTAGAAAGGATCCTTAACTGTGAACCTTTAGAAGTTGTTATCCTTGTAAAATATAGTTGCTTCTTTCTTTCTTTCTTTTTCTTGCCAATTAGTTAAGTCTGCATTATAGCCTGCTCTTGTCATACAGGTAACCTTTGACCTTCAAATAATTGTTTCAATCACTGGAAACTTTGGACATAAAAAAATGTCTGCATGATTGAAATAAAGGTATGTAAAAATATTTCTATAGTATTAAAACTATCAGTTATAATCTTACCTGTCTGTTTACTTTATAATCGGCCATTAAATGAACATATTCTATTTTATTTTCATTTGTAACTGGAATATTTCTTCCACCTGGTTTTAATTCTATAATCTATAACAATATATATATTCCAGTAGATATTCCCCCAATAACTGACTAAAGCAGAGATGTTGATTATAAGAAGAGTTTAATTCCACAAAACGTTTCCGGTGGCAGGCACCCTTACCGAAATTTTTGTGGAATTAAACTCTTCTTATGAGCAACATCTCTGCTTTAGTCAGTTATTGGGGGAATATTTACTGAAATATTTCACACTTTTTACGGATTTCTCTACGCATCATTGAGATCCTGACTGGCGAGATCTTGTACAGAATTCTTCCGCCTGCTACAACTACCCAGACAAGCTGTATCAAGGGTTGAAACTCTGTCAATATTTGTCGAATTGAACCCAAATTTGAACATATCCAAGATCTTGTAGATATAATCCTACAAATTTTATAACAATTCAACAAACTCTATCAGACTCAGATGCCAATTGTGGTCCGATGGACAGGCAGGGACGACAGTAATATTCGTCCACTTTATAAAGTGGGCATAAAAAAATGAAAGAAGTTTAAATCATAGCTTTAATCCCCCATGGTTGGTCACTTCCTGACTTAAAATCAATAACTGTAGTCAACAACATTCCTTATCCCTCAAATTTCTAGAAACATTTTTTCTACAGTTAAAATAGACTTTGTTACCAGATTTAACTACATTAAGTATGAAAATAAATATTACCTTATTTTCTCCAAAACTATTATCAATAACAGAAAAATCTAATCCTAATTCTGATACATCTATTTCATTCTTTAATGACAGCAGATTTCTGACAATATAAACAAATACAAAAATGACAAACTTATGATACTATGTTTTATATTGACAGAGTTGTTAATTATTTTCCCCAGCACAAACGCAGAAAAAGAAACACAGTCTTAATTGTAAAATCCAACAATACTATATTATCTATGAACAAAATTAAGAACTACTTAGGAAATAATATGAATGCCTGAATTTATTTCCTCACTGATGACAAGTACTTGAAATCTTACTGTATTTAGTTTACAGTTAGCACAATTTAAATCATATTTTTAGAATTATTAAATAAATTACTATCTTTAAAGGGACAGATGAGTCATTTTGAGCAGACTATTTGAGTCCTGAATATATGTATATAATCTTCAGAAGTACTAGGAATAAACGAAAATCGCATAATTCCTTCAAAAATATCTCAAACTAGGAATTTCTTTTCCTATTCTATAGATGTATTTCCTATATATGACAGTGTTTTCAGAAAAGACGAGTCGAATTTTCAAATTTCAAACGTGGATAATTCTTGACACACACAGATTTGTAGGCTAAAATTTCAACTGTGAGCTGTGACCACTTGTTACTGATAAGCCTAGCTAACAAATTTCAGTTTCTGAGACTAACGTATGATTGGTCAAAAGAATGCTGCATTTGTCCCTTTAACAACATCTAGAATTGAAAAAACTTACCTATACATGACTGGATCTAAAGATTGAAGATAATGTATATCTAAGTTAAAACCATGACTACTTAATATCTTAGCCAAGAAAAAACTGGCAAAAGGTAATTCTACCAACATGTTTTCATATATAGCCTGAAAATGAATAATAATTAAGGTGAAATGTCAAATTTTTACATCAAAATTCAAGATGAGTCACTTACTTTGCTCAGAAACCGCAGGTCGGTCACACTCTAGTTCGCGACAAAGATTGCCGACCACAACAGTTCCAGTGCCACCATCATTAGAAGCCTCAGCTTTATGTTTGGAAACAAACTATGTTTATTTTAATAATCTATATTTAGTAATGGACAAGACACCAACCTTGCCTAACATACGTCCAATAAAATAATAATGTTTGATATAATTATCTTCTAATTGTGAAGCATGAGGATTAGGATATATTAATCTGTCTGTTGTATATTGAAAGAAACCTCTATTAGGATCAAAGGCAGTTTTTAATAGATGTGTCAGGAATTCTCTAAATACACCACCACCATCAATACCAGCCTCATCTAAACCAGCAGCATTTCTCAACTGAACTCTCATCTTTAACTTCAGATTAGCTTCTATAAACAAATCATTTTGTAATTTTACTAGGTTTTATATTCAACCCAATGAAAGGGGACTTTTTTTTTGAATAATTAAATAACTTTTCAGCCTTTAAATAGACTTATTGCATGGGGGATATCCCTAAATCTGATTCTTCATGAACCACGCTGTGAGACAATGTTATTACATTTTTAGTTTCAAAGTTTCAACTCTTTCTTTTTCTTGTACAGATACGTTTGATTGACTCTGTCATAATAAATTCTTTATACTTCAAATGTTGTTAGTATGATTTGTAAATAGAACATACAATGGGTCAGTTAGATAGTAGATTCAGTGCTAGCAGTAGATACACAATAAGTTCAGAAACTTGCAATACAGAAGCACGATTTAATGAGTAGAGACAAAGTGCAAACTCTTAAATGTGTCAATATTTACAACTGTTTCACTCATTTCTACATCTCTGTCTCTGTAAAATCTTTATTCATCTTCCCTATGATCCAACAGTGAATCGCACATTAAATCCTATATAAGAAAAGTAATCAGAATTCTGAACTTTCAATATTGTCATGTTAATATTTACCATTTTCTGGTGATAATTTATCAAAGGCATCTTCATAGACATAATCTCTTCTAATAGCAATATTAATAGAGGGTCCAACTAAAAAGTTGGTCATTTCACTTTGATTCTCTTCTTTATTAGCCATTATTAACCTTTGTAGAATCTATAAAAAATATAAATAGAATCTATAATGTTATCTATAAAATAAATATATAGAATTTATATTGTAATCTATCAAAAATAAATGAAATATATACTGTATTCTATCAAAATTTAAATAGAATCTATATACTGTAGTCTGTAAAAATATAAATAGAATCTATATACTGTAGTCTATAAAAATATAAATAGAATCTATATACTGTAGTCTATAAAACAAATATATAGAATTTATATACTGTAGTCTATAAAAAAAAATATATAGAATTATATTGTAATCTATCAAAAAATAAAAAGAATCTATACTGTAATCTATCAAAATATGAATAGAATGTTTACTGTAATCTATCAAAATATATATCTATAATCTATAATGTAATCTATCAATGAATATTAGCTTATAGAATCTATAAAAAAAATATGCAGTTTGTTATTATTAGTAATAAGTCATTTTGTTTTATCTGCTGAAAGATAACCTTTGGCTGAATGCAAGACTTTTAAAAAGGAATTCTAACTTTCTGTTCTACTACAATTAAATAAAGATGTGACTTAAAAGAAAATAAAGGACTGTTTTCAAGAAACTTTAAGGATCTATTTGAAACTACTTAGAGCTCATCCCTTTTTCTTATTTCAACCATATTCAATAAATATATCAAAGTATTTAATCAATAATTTTCTCACCTTAAATCTTTCAGCAAATGATATAACAAAGGGTATTTCTGTTAAAACAATTAAATTTCTGACATCTCTATTAGCTAGTGGTGGACTTTCATCATCTAAAATATTGTAAATTATCATTAAAATCATTTCATTTATCATATTGTTACTTTTCTTATGTCAAATTGACTACAGCTAGTCTCATGCTGCTGACACGTGTTTCAGATAAACCATCCTAATCAGGATAATTAGCATTCGAGAAGGGGGTTAATTTTCCAAGCAAAGTAATCAACCTCACTGAAAAGCACACAGGCAAACAGGGCTGCTGAGGACATAGTGTAAATGTAGTATTTAATGACAATTTGAAAAAAAATTGACTTACTATAACTTGTTTTACAGAGGGCACTTAATG
Source organism: Lottia gigantea (assembly GCF_000327385.1). Taxonomy (NCBI): domain Eukaryota; kingdom Metazoa; phylum Mollusca; class Gastropoda; family Lottiidae; genus Lottia; species Lottia gigantea. The sequence continues at coordinate 1,973,016 of NW_008707617.1, read as the reverse complement.
AATATAGAGGTCTACTGCTGAATAAAGAATTGTGTATTTGGTATATCTGTGATATCTATAATTATTACAAATACATTCATATTAGTTTATCAGTATTTCATTGAAACTATGCAACATCAATCCCTGTATACATAATAGAACTAGAAATTTTCTTACATTTGATAATTTTCTGAAATTTTTCAACAATTTCCCACATTCCCTTATAAAATTATTTAAAGGGACAGTTACATTATCTGTTTCACTAGTTTCAAAAAGGGGAAAGTGTAAATGACGACTTTTCTTTTCTTTAGACTCTTTGATATAGAAAAGGCATATATCAAAATAAAAAAAAGAGTGAAATGTTTAGTTTTAGGTATATTTGAACAGATTATGCCATTTTCGTGCAGTTCTAAAGACTACAAAAATATACAACCCGAATCAATCCCCAAAATGGCAAACCAAGGCCTTTCATAATGTAAATTTTTTGTCTTTTTGTTTTTCTCTCCTTCTCAATTCATGGAAATGGAAGAAGAAAGTTTACAGAATCAAACAGTTTGTGTCAATAACATAATGATATACTTACTCTATTTGCCTGTACAGTAACATGACTTGATAGCCAGTGAGTTTTAGGACAAAATCTTCTTCTAGTATCACGATTATATAATTGTCTTACTAATACCACTACCACCTAAAATAGACAGAATTTATCATCTTAAAGGTTCTGTCACAGATTGGAGAAACAGTGCCAGAGTAATCAAACCCTGGCTTGCATACTTCATCTTCTTGCTTTTCCAAATATAATGACATGAGTTACGAAGATTTGAAAATTGGACACAGTCTCTACTGCTAAGTTATTGAATAATGGAATCTTTCACTTGTGCTTGTGTCATATGAAATTCATTACAGATTTAAATATCAAATATGGCAATTTCACATGTCAAGATCCTTCATCGCCTTTATCACTACAGACAACTGAAGTGAGTAATATGTGTCTCTTCTTAGTACATCAATTATAATATGTTAGGTAAACAGTTTAGTACCATACCTTAAAGAGACATATCCATGTTTTCTTTTCTTCATCTTGAATATCTTGATCAGATTTTCTGTTGTTAAATGTGTGAACTAGAGCATGTTGATATTCATCATTAATAGAATGTTTTATATCAGGATGGGCAAGATCTAATATACCTAAACATGCATCTCTTAGATAATAACTCATTGGCACTAATTCTGATAAAGAAAAGGGCATTGCTGCATATTGGGCTGAAAATAACAAAAAAATTACTTTTAAATTTTAATTCACAGGTGAAAAGGAGTAAACATGTAAATAAATTTATTTCAAACAATCCCTTCCACCACCCTTCATGATATATAATATTCCAAATCCTGTATTTATTGTGATACTGGTAATCATTGTGCTATTAGCATTTATTGTGATACTGGTATTTATTGTGATACTGGTAATTATTGTGCTATTAGCATTTATTGTGTTATTAGCATTTATTGTGATACAGGTATTTATTTTGATACAAGTATATATTGTGATACAAGTATTTATTGTGCTACTGGTATTTATTGATTGTGCTATTAACATTTATTGTTATACTGGTATTTATTGTGATACTAGTATTTATTGTGTTATTAGCATTTATTGTGCTACTTGTATTTATTGTGATACTAGTATTTATTGTGATACTGGTATTTATTGTGTTATTAGCATTTATTGTGTTATTAGCATTTATTGTGTTATTAGCATTTATTGTGATACAGGTATTTATTTTGATACAAGTATATATTGTGATACAAGTATATATTGTGATACAAGTATTTATTGTGCTACTGGTATTTATTGTGCTATTGGCATTTATTGTTATACTGGTATTTATTGTGATACTGGTATTTATTGTGATACTGGTATTTATTGTGATACAAGTATTTATTGTGCTACTGGTATTTATTGTGCTACTGGTATTTATTGTGATACTAGTATTTATTGTGATACCAGTATTTATTTCAGATTTCAATATCATTTTTAGGATGAGTTAACTGATGTAGATGAAAAATGCTAGCAACTATTCTTACAACACAAAATATAATGAACAGTTTAACTTACATCTTTCTTCACCGTAGAATTCAGCATCATGTAATGTTATTAAAGAATGGCTGAACATTGCACAGAAAACATATAATATACAAATAATTCGTTGCTTATCACTTTCATACATCGGTAAACCTTTACCTAACATTGACAGTAATGATGTTGTTGATCTAGAAAATAAAAAAAACACAGGTTTTGTAAACAGGAATGATGGAAAGGAGACTTTATCAAAGTTAATGAATCAGTCACAACAACTCACAGGTTTAGTAAGGATATACTTATAATACAAATAAAATTAAACAGATATCAGCACAAACATTGAATAGTTATCAAAAAATAAATGGTCACTTTTAAGGATTTTTCACATGACCTTTGCTTCATGAGAGTGTAAATAAATATCAAGAATAAGTTTTCACAATCAGTGTATCGCGATACATCATGATACAATACATGTATCCTACAGAGAGGTTGTGTATTGATACATCAACTACATTCCAAATATCACAGTTATAAATTCAAAGTTATAAATCTGATTACCCCATATCGCGACCCTTGTACGTATTGCATCATGGCATGATTGGCGATACCTTGCCCTAATATTTTCAGATGACAGTTTTACAATGCAAAATGTAAATAGAAGAAGACATACCCTGTACATGTTTCTGTTGATAAAGCTTTACATATATTCCATATGTTATATACAAATGATGAGTGAAGAGATAACGTGTATAACAATCTGTAATAACAATAACAGGGATGTAATGTGAAATAACAATCTGTTACAATAATAACAGAGATGTAATGTGAAATAACAATCTGTAATAACAATAACAGAGATGTAATGTGTAATAACAAATAACAATCTGTAATAACAATAACAGAGATGTAATGGGAAATAACAATCTGTTATAATAATAAATGAGATATAATGTGTAATAACAATCTGTAATAACAATAACAGAGATGTAATGTGTAATAACAATCTGTAATAACAATAACAGAGATGTAATGTGTAATAACAATCTGTAATAACAATAAAAGAGATGTAATGTGTAATAACAATCTGTAATAACAATAACAGAGATGTAATGTGTAATAACAATCTGTAATAACAATAAAAGAGATGTAATGTGAAATAACAATCTGTAATAACAATAACAGAGATGTAATGTGTAATAACAGTCTGTAATAACAATAACAGAGATGTAATGTGTAATAACAATCTCTAATAACAATAACAGAGATGTAATGTGTAATAACAATCTCTAATAACAATAACAGAGATGTAATGTGTAATAACAATCTGTAATGTGAAATAACAATCTGTAATAACAATAACAGAGATGTAGTGTGTACTAACAATCTGTAATAACAATAACAGAGATGAAATGTGTAATAACAATCTGTAATAACAATAAAAGAGATGTAATGTGTAATAACAATCTGTAATGTGAAAAAACAATCTGTAATAACAATAACAGAGATGTAATGTGTAATAACAATCTGTAATAACAATAACAGAGATTTAATGTGTAATAACAATCTGTAATAACAATAAAAGAGATGTAATGTGTAATAACAATATGTAATGTGAAATAACAATCTGTAATAACAATAACAGAGATGTAATGTGAAATAACAATCTGTAATAACAATAACAGAGATGTAATGTGAAATAACAATCTGTTATAATAATAAAAGAGATGTAATGTGTAATAACAATCTGTAATAACAATAACAGAGATGTAGTGTGTAATTTAACAATCTGTAATAACAATAACAGAGATGCAATGTGTAATAACAATCTGTAATAACAATAAAAGAGATGTAATGTGTCACAACAATCTGTAATAACAATAACAGAGATGTAATGTGTAATAACAATCTGTAATAACAATAACAGATGTAAGTGAGAATATAGTCAATTACAGGTAGTTTGCTTAATTTGACACTAAAAAATAAGGAAACCCATCTTCAATAAGGAACAAATTTCTGACTTTACCTCATTTTATTGATAGAAACCATATGTACAGCCATCAACTTATAACAAATACTACAAACACTCTGAACTACATCTATATTGTAACTATTACTTCTTAAACAATTTATAAAACACTTGATCTGACATGTTGAATTTAACTGTTGTAATATCTCTTCTCTTAAATACATCATTTCAATGGATTTCTCATCTTCCTATAATTATTATATAATAATACAATCATACATTCATTGAAGATTTAAAGACTATCGTAAATTGTCTCAACTATTCTATTAAAATAGTTTTTTTCGATATATGAAATATCAATTGATAGCGATGGCCATAGTGATACGCCTACAATTGTAATGGCAGCCAAGTCGTTTGATGGTTGACAAGAGCTATCAATAAATGAAACATTCCGAGAGTAACATTTTCATACTACAAGAGCTTTATTCACAGCCCTTTTTTTTATTTGATTCTCGATAGGGTTCATCTTTAAGCAATAAGAACAATTTCACCAAGATACAATAAATCAGTCAGTTTGCCTTCTAGAACTTTCACGCACAATGGTTAATGCACAGACCAACAAATTCATGAAGGAGAAGACTTGATTGACAAACTGAATGTTCGACATTACATGTACATGTAATATCCAAAGAAAAGAGAAATTCTAATATATACATCATTCAAAACACACAATAGAGGGCAGGATCACAGTCACAATACACTGGATACATTAACACTGAGTCAAGTCTTTAACATAATGAAGCGAAAAGTATTTCATCATACCAAAGAGAAATATTCCATGATATGATAATGTCAACTTACATGTTCCATAAAATCATCATCTTCATTATCAGAATCAGTTGTCATATATTGATGTTTATTAAGCGGTATCAATGATGATAATAGTATATCTAATAACTTGATATATTTTATAACCACACAATTCTTTATATCAACTGCAATATAATCATAATGATGATATCATGGTGTAATATTGATATCCATGCCTGTGATAATGTAAATATGATGATAAGATATAAGGTGATGGTGCAAATATTAATATGCATGCCTGTTGTAATGTCAATATGATGATATTTATAACTGTATAACTGGTATAAAATTCTGTGATAATGATAATTATGATGATAAGAGATAAGGTGATGGTGTAATATCAATAACTGTACCTGATATAAAATTCTGTGATAATGATAATAATGATGATAAGAGATAAGATGATGGTGTAATATTAATAACTGTACCTGATAATAATGATGATAAGAGATAAGGTGATGGTGTAATATTAATAACTGTACCTGATAATAATGATGATAAGAGATAAGGTGATGGTGTAATATTAATAACTGTACCTGATATAAAATTCTGTGATAACGTTAATAATGATGATAAGAGATAAGGTGATGATGTAATATTAATAACTGTACCTGATATAAAATTCTGTGATAATGTTAATAATGATGATAAAAGATAAGGTGATGGTGTAATATCGACTATTGTATGTAATTCATCCTTCACTTTCTCAAAACTAATCAGGCTATCTATCAGATGTTCAAAAGGAAATTGGTGGGAATTTGTGAAAGCTGGTAGCAAAAATGACTCAATTTGTTCACTAAACTTTTCACACAGGAAAACTTTAGACATTGATTTCATCACAAAATTTCTGAAAAATACAATTCAAATAGATTACAAAATACTGTAAGATCATTCATGGAGGCTTAATTTTTGGTAGATTTTCTGGAACAGCCAAACCATGAATTTAGCTGGAAGGTACTCTCTAGTCAAAATTGTGAGAAAAATAAATGAAAAGTAAGCTTACAGATAATCAAAATAAAATCAGTTTTAAAACCCCAGATTTTTATGCCACATGAATTCACAAATTTCAAGCTAACAAATATAAATGATTCCATAAATAGACAACAATATATGACAATGTCAATACTAGCTTATAAAGTTCAACTGTCTATATAACTTTTTTATAGAGTAAAAATGCAAGAAATATACAAACCCTAATTCCTTGTTAGAAGTGATAGTAATAAATTGTACAGGGATCATAATAAGATTAAACAAACTTGAAGCTATAGGGGTTGGTGGTGTAGAACTTTTTTCAATACTAGATGGTACTTTATTCTTTAATAACTCTTTCAAACATACAAAATAACCTAAATATATCACAGAATATAATATCATTCAAGAAATTCATAGAAAAGAGGTTTTTTAAATTTTTTATGTGTAGAGAGGACACTGATAGCATCAATTTGCACCATTCCAAATTTCAATAAGACTCCTGTGGTACCGGTACCAGCAATTCCCAAAAGCAAAGTCTTTGATGACAACACACCTTCTCTATGGGCCTTATGTAATAAAACATATTTTGTGATTAATGACATCATCAAACACTTATTTCTAGTGGAACCACAGACATCTGATTGAAAATTGGAATTTAGAAAAACCCTTCACAATCCCTTTAATAAAATAATTAATCTTGTTATTTAAATGATGTTCATTACATAGCATAGCATAGCATAGCACACTCCTGGTATCACTACTCCAAGCCCGAGTGCAATATTGAAAACATATAGACTTTTATTACATACTATTTTGTTTACTGTTTTGATTGGAGTACTAACTATAAAGTACCACACCCATTGCACAATAACACAGCGTTTAAATGGTCTCTCAATTTTGTGTACTTTGCTGTGGGATTCCCCCTGGAATGTGACGTTTACAAACATACGATGACGTCATAGGGAGTTCCCTATAGCCTACACTGCAACTTTGCTTGATTTGTTGTCAAAAAAGGTAATGACGGTATTGCTTGTGGAAATTATAGCCCATGGGTATTTGGACAGGTTTCAAGATATGGTTTAATACTAATTCATTGTCATTTGTGCTATCGCTAAGCGAGATTATATAAACAAAAATGGTGGCTCAATCATTCAAGTCTGGAGAGTAGAAAAAAGTACTTGGACCGTATTCCATGTATGTGTGATATGAATTCAATTGTTACATGGGTCTGATTTTCTTTGTATTGGGATAGTAGGATCACACATGTATGTAATATATATCATGATGCAAGGGCTACGGTATGATATGAATCAAATGTATAACGTTATATTCAAAGTTTTGAATTATTTTTGACTACTGTATATCTTGTTATAATAGAGTAATATTTCTAGTTATTCAATGTGGATAAGCTCAGTGTTGTCATGTTTACACTTAGAAATGAAGCTTTTCATGGTTTTTGATGGTGTCTAGTTATGTGTGTTTGTGTCTGAAATTAAGTCTGGTATAATCAAGTATTGATAAACAAACAGGTAAAAAGAAACACATATCGTTCGCAATTTATTGATTTACCAATTTATCATGGATGATGGGGAGAAACAAAATTATTGATGGTGTGTATAATATATATTGATAGGTAAAATATATGACTAACCTGATTTGACTATGTGATATATTATAGAAGAAAATACAAAATTAGAATCAAATCCAGATAATGTTATATTATCATTCTTATTTATAGGTGATAAAAACAGTTCTAATATTCTCATTGGTAAAGCTATAGGTTCATTTCTAGCTGCTATACATCTTAAATACCTGAAAGATAGGGTAAATAAATATAATAAGTTCTAATGATCCAAACAGCAAAACAAAATATAAATAACATATTGGAGAAACAATGGTAGGGAAGGAGTGTATATATCTCAATAAGTGAGATATAATATAATATTTTTTACGGTTTATATACGTGTTATTTGATTAGTGTTTTTATTGCTTATTTACAATCAAGCTAAGAATACGAGGTTTTGATCACAAGATCCACACTTTTACGAGCTTTTGAACGGTACAGAGGAGTCAAAATGGCCAAATATGACATATATACAACGTTTTCAAAAGTGGAAGTGGTAGAATTTCTCAAATTGGATTTGTACATTTATTATAAGTAGTTATTCAGTTCAATGCTGATCATCTTTGATCATTGAAGGGCTTCAGATTTTGTCTTGATGAAGAAAAACAACAGCATGCAGTGTGCAATGAGATAAATATTGTAAGGATAATGGTACCAGGTAAACAATTTGGATTGAAACATCTTCAATGTTCTGTACACAAAGGAAATAGGTTATTTTTTCGCAAAATATGCCTTGCTCAAATCCCATACATCTAGGTAAATATTGAACTGATGAAAATAAAACTTACTTGATAGAAAGATGAAGAATCTGTTTTAAATGAAGCAAGCCATTATTGTATATATTATCAATAGTTTTTATATAATCAAATCCTTTCTTTAATAATTCTTGAAAAATAAATATCTACAATAGAAAAATGAGAGAAAATGAGCAAAATATTTTCTTATCAAAATTGGTAGGAAATATTTCAGCCAATCATAACAAATCACTCGTTATGATGTTATGTTTGCGAACGTAAATATTTTACACTCCTGTTTTTTACATGTGAAAAGTCTCACAAATTTTAAAATTTTGCATACAGGATTTACCATCTTGATTAATATGGACAGTACAGAATTGAATAAGATTTTCAGAAAACAATTGAATCCGATAGAGAATCAAATCTTACTTTTTAATATCAACTCGGAAAGAATGTGTTCTTGTCTCTTCGAAAGGGCACTGGCAAAGCGATGTTGTAATTTATTTACATGAGCTCTAATGATCTGATTGGTCAGATTCAAATATCATTTCCACGACCACAAAACAAAATGTAGTGGGCTTAGTTTAATACAGGTTAATAAGACCGTGTCAAAACCCATATTAGTGATATGATGGGCTTGGACAGACACTGTCCATATGTTACAAGTAATTACAATATTTCCACTGAAATGATGACTGTCTAAGGTTCCAAGCTGTGATCAATATTGCAATCCATTATACATCACCGATGATGTCATGTAACTTCTGACAAAATGTAATAGTAACAACCTGAAAACCTTTACTGATATTTTCATAATTGAACCAAATATCAGATTATCTTTCTGAAAATCCGTCATCAATTTGAAATCCAAAAAGAGTATATGTATCAAACTTCATAAAAACAGCCTTGACTACAACAACAATAGTCGGTTGTATGTGTAGTATTCACATACACCCACAATCTGACATAAAATAATAAATAGCTCACCAATCTTTGACCATCTTGTGGTTTGTAGAAATAAGCCAGTCTACAGATCATTTCATATAGAGTTTTGTGATCTACACTTGAATTCTTCTCTAGACTGTTTCGTGCTGTATCAAATTCTCTTCTTAATATATCACTCTGAAAATAGCCAGTGTTAAATCCTGAAATCAATTGTTTAGCTTGATAGTAGTACAAGAAAGGTGGCTGTTAGCTATAATCATAGTTGGATAGTAAGATACTAGACTCTTGTGATTTTGAACAAGTTATCTTTTCTAACTATTCAAGTATACTCCCGCGCCTTGCACGTGAATGTATATTAGCTGCCATGTTTTTTTTTTATTTTCATCTGTTGTCTAAAAAGATGTCAGAGGCAGTCATGAGATTCGTGTCGAACAAAATATAATCAACTCTGGTACTACTTTCTGTGTCATTATCCTGTTAGTTTAGTGGTTTTAAAAAATAATAAGCTTATCTATTGCTCTGTGGCCTAGGTCAGTGCTTTCAGAGACTTGTCTCAATACACCCTAACACCTACCTGAAACTTTCTAGTAATATAACTTCTAAAACAGGACTGTATCTTAATAGCACTGGACTGTTTACGTCTTTCATCCTGTTATTAAACAATCAAAAAAATATTTTAACACATTCTATTTCACAAATATAGTAAAAAGATAGCTTGCCAGGCATGGTAATATACGCCCACTGGCAGCTTTGATTTTGAATAANAATATTTAGCAGTACAGTAACAATTACCAGTATGAAATATTTTACCTTCAGTCATACACTTCTTTTGAACTCTTTAGGGGCATACTGAATAATATTGAGTATGAGTTATTGCCCTGTTTCTAGAGTGTTTACGAACAAAAAATTTAACGCGTTTTCAAGAACAAGGGCAATAACTCATACTAAATATTTTTCGATTCTCGATTTTCAATAGGGTGATTTTGAAAACTCATATCAAATTTTGTCAAAATCCGTCCAGAATTGAGTCTTGTAGAGTATTTACGAGCAATTGTGGACGGAGACACGGACCGACGGAAACACAGACGGACAAACATGGGTGACGGCAATATACGCCCTCCATTTAAAAAACAACAAAGAATTGGTTGAAATATGCTGCTCAAGAACAAATACTGCTGCACAGCTTGTGCTCACTAAAACAGACTGCCACTTTTGGAACAATCACAATGGTGAATTTTTTTTTTCAAGGAGCAGCTATCCATACATACATCCATATGTCCACCATGTGGCAGCTTTAATCTTTAAACTTACCAAATACATCAGTATGGTGTAAAAAAAAAAAATCAACAGAAAAGTGTACATATAAAATAAGAACATATGATTTGAAACATATTTTCATATAAGGAATAAACTGTAATTCTATTTTTGTCTCCTTGTGTGCCTGTGCTCAAGACAAGACTTTAATCAGTGACAAAAGTCTCGGACCAAGACCGCTCGTGTGCCCGCACCTTGAGACTCAAGGATTTCCTGAAGTTTGATGGCTTTACCAAGCCACATCAAACAAATTGCATTAACTAAATTAATACTTAATATTACCTCTCTTTTATTTCTTTGATCTTGAAATTTCTTTATTAATGATTCTTTCTCTACCTGAAAAAGAGAAAATAGCAACCAGATTTTCAAAAAATATGAACTGGTCATGTGCCGTAAGGTTGGTGAAAATAAACCAATGATAAAATCATTAGGCCTAATCATTTCAAAGAGAGATTAGCTATACAGTCAAGTAACCTAATTTGTATGGAACATAAAGTGGGCCATATTCTTATGTTGTTTCAGTGACTTTTATCAATAAATCACGCTACGTATCTTATTTTGTCAGGCACTATTTTTTTTTATATCGTGGTTCTTTGAAGGAATTGTCACTAGTTATAATGAATTGATATTAAAGATAAATACTAAGAGAAGTTAATTATACCACCCGGTATCCATACAACATGTTTTTCTAGACTTATTTACAGTCAAGTAACCTAATTTCATGGAAACCTATTATTCGTGGATTTCCGGAAAGGATTAATAATTTACATGAGCGACCTTGCGCGACCTCCGCATTAGTTTTTCTCTACAATATCAGCTAGTAGAATGAATCCAGTAGTTGCCAGCAAGGTAAAATGTATTAATGTATACTTTGAGAAATACAAAATGGCCGATTTCAGTTATTACTAAACGTCACCATTTTTTATCGGCTGAATTTCCTTATAATCCCAAGCGGTAATCAGAATTTCAAGTTTCGTCTGCTAGAATGTAGTCCAACGAATGAAGTCACGTGATCAACTAGCGGATTCCGTGTCAGCAGAAAATTTCTATGGAACACAATGTGGATCATATTCTTCAGTGACTTTTAGCAATAAATCACGCTACGTATCTTATCTTGTCAGTCACTATTTTTTTTTTTTATATCATGGTTCTTTGAAGGAATTGTCACTAATTATAATGAATTGATATTAAAGATAAATACTAAGAGAAGTTAATTATACCACCTGGCATCCATACAACGTGTTTTTCTAGACTTATTTATAGATCACTCATTGCACACGAAAATAGGTGCCGCCCTTGCCGAGTTGGTTGCTCATGAAATATGGATCAAAGTGAAGGATACATAAAGAAAATCGAAATAAACCAATTTTAATTATTTTGTAGAATATCTGAGGAAACATCTAAGACATAAAAAAAAAAAATTCGTTTTTTGAACATTGACGAAATTCGGTGTTGAATCCTTATATCCACGAAAATAGGTTACACCACTGTAATACTGTATATTCAATCTAACAAAAGCACAATCTTCATTTCAAACTGAAGCTAAACCAATCCAATTTTATGTTTTTTTTTAAGAATCACATTTTGACTTTGTTAATCATTTTCGTTTTTTTTGTATTTCAAAAAATTGTTAGGCCTGGTAGGGCAAGGACTGAAATATATTAGACGATAAATAGGGCCTGATAAATAAATATCGACGATTTCATTGTCAATCAAGCAAGGATACCTACCGTTTGACTTGCTCCTCCTAAAGATTGTCCAGGTGTTCGACGATATTTTCCTTCAAAGCTGAACATGTTAACATAAACTTTGTGAATGAAACCAATAACCTAAAACCAGTAAAGATCTAGATTGTTCTTACAGCTAGGTCTATTTACAAAACATTAGAAATACCATATTATTTTAATGTTGTCAAATCACGATCAAGCTGCGTTCGTTACTCCTTATTTTCGTAAAAAGACCGGTTCGTATGAAATAACGTAATAGATGAGACCGAAAATGATACCGAAAATATTCATAGTGTCTCAAAACCATTAATATTTATTGGACACCACTCGCACTTCATCATCAGTGACTTCTCAGAAATAAAAGGTATCAAGTCTCACATTTAATTAAAATCGCTATTTAGGTGCGCTGTAAAAGATAGTTTGATTCGAATGCAACATAATTAATATAAAGGTTTTTGTGGATTCTACTTTTTTCTACACCATAAAATAGCAAATCTATAATTGGAATTTATCATCCATTGATCATAGGAACAATTAAAAAGTCTTTTGATTCCTTTTTCCATTCTATAATGGACAGTTTTGAATTTAAGGACATTGAATAAATAGAAAATAGAGTATATTGCATTTAACAGATTGATAAGGTATTATTTATTAACTATCAGACCAGAAAGTCTGGTTGTTCGAGAGTCATTTGATTTTTATGGCGCCATTCTTTTTATTAATGTAAGTAAACAAGATCGACGAAATAAGAGAAATTCGTCACAAAAATGTATATCAAGTCCATGGTTGTAGATGGCTTCAAGTCTTATGCACAGAGAACAGAAATCAACGGGTTTGATCCGCTTTTTAACGCCATAACTGGGTTAAATGGAAGTGGTAAATCCAACATCTTGGATGCGATTTGTTTTTTGCTGGGAATAACAAACTTGACACATGTAAGTTAAAAGGCCAATATATTTTTCTTCTATATATTCTTTAAGCATTTTGATATTACATGTCTTATGCCAAACGTACTGCCACGCTGCCATGCACTAGGATAGATCTGAAACAGCGAACAGTTCTATTTATTGTCATGGTTTTGTAATGTACCAGTGATATTAAATTTCACGGTAACAAATTTTAATAGTCAAAACGTTAACAGATATTCCAAAAAGGTAACACAGATTTAGTTAAAACGGTAACAGATCTGCCAAAACGGTAACAAGATACTTTGGTTAAAACGGTAACAAAATAAAATTTATTCAAAATAACTCATACTCGCAAACAACTCAACTTGACTACTTATTCTCTCCTTCAATCCAAGTTATGAAAACATTTTAAATATTATCAAAGCAATTATTGATTAGAGTAGCCTACAGACAAATCAAGCTCACGACTTTCTCTTCATAATTGGCATTGACGATTATTGAGAAATCCACTGATATTCGCAAAATATTGTCGGATTGGCGAGAGTGTCAGAGTACTCTAAAGTTTCAACATTTTTTAACATGTGCCACATGTTACTATTTATAACTCAGTGACTCGCATTATACAGACGGTATCTTTCTGATAATAAGACAATAATAAAAGACAATTCAGTTGTATACGTTACTATTTTGAGCAACTGCACATACATTTTTTATTGATATTATGTCGGCAAACTTTTAAAAGAATTATTCTGTACACTTGAAAATGCTGCTTATTGTTGTTCGACGTAAACCAAATTTCATAGCTAAATATTACTGCATAGAGCGTGGCACTTTTTACTAATCTCCAATAATTTGCTATTTCATATCCAGAGACACATCAATACGGGCACGCAGGACGAAAAGTGTTAGCTCGAGAATTTTGAAAAAAGCGCTTAACAAAGAATGGTCAAGTTGCATATTTCTGTTCTATACGATGTAATGAATGATAAGAGTACCAATGGGTGCTCACACGAATATTCGAATTCGAATGCATTTTTGCAAATATTAGAATCTGATTTTTCCATTCGACTAATCGCGCATGCTTGATTCATTAGATGAACAGCTGTAACATTTCGATGTTTTGAAAACCCCCCCCCTGTTGATAATAATTTTCGTAATAGAAATCAAACTGAGATGTCAGCTGATACAAGAACCAGGTTGGATAAAATTCTTTACTCTAAATGAACCATAGATCAAGGCAACTTACAATCACCTCAAACTGTCGCTTAAAAAATCAATTTCAAATCTGCACGCAAGACTTGTGAATTTATTTCTTGACTTATTTACAGGTAAGAGCTGGTAATCTTCAAGATTTGGTGTATAAATGTGGACAAGCTGGTGTTTCTAAAGCTACAGTTAGTATTACTTTTGATAATAAAGATAAGAAGCAAAGTCCTTTTGGATATGAGCAGTATGAAGAAATTACAGTTACCCGTCAGGTTAGTGTTAGTGTTTTCTGAATCAGAAAATGGAATTTGTGATTTTATAACTTTTTAAAATCCAACTTATTTTACATACAAATTGTAACATTTTACAAGAAATCAGATTTTAAGTTGATCTGTGAACCACCACGTGAAATGCACTGTAAAAATTCCATAATATTCCAATATATCTTATGATTTTAAGACAGGTCATCTTATTTTCATTTATTCCTGAAATTATTCTGTAATTTGAGGGCATGCATATTTAATGCTCAGTATAATAATTGGATAAAATACTAGGTTATCTAAAAAGTACATAATTGTAATTAGCTAATTAAGTAGGGATTCCAATGATTGTTTGGTCACTTGATTATCTTGTCTTTCACAACTTTTCTATAAAGGAAATGTTGTAACACTCTCGCTCATTAACGTTAAATTGTAGATAAGGTAATCTAGAGATTAAACTGTTTAAGAACTGAGCCAATATTTCTTATTCCACTGTGATATTTGATTTGTAGTAGCTTATCAGCTTGAATCCTATTTTGAATTAGTTGACTAACCCCCAACCTACCAGTAACTTTTGGTCTCCAATTTTTCTTAGATTGTTTGTGGTTAATGTTGATATACTAAATGTAAATTATGTGTTTTCAGGTTGTTATTGGTGGAAGAAATAAATACCTTATCAATGGTAGTAATGCCAATAATACTAGAGTTCAGGATTTATTTCACTCAGTTCAACTTAATGTTAATAATCCACATTTTCTCATTATGCAAGGCCGAATTACCAAAGTCCTCAATATGAAGCCCCCAGAGGTAATGTATACATGGCTAAATGCCATTTAAAAACTTTACTAGTATATGATTTCGACTTTTTTACTAGTAATTCTAGAGATCTAACAGGGTAGAAATATTCAGTTATTGTCTAAGAAAAGTAATTCGTAGTGTCTGGTCTGATGGCCTAGATTTACTGAAGATAAATAGCAAAGTTTATATTTTTTGAAGAAATACCTTCACACAGGCTCTTAATGGAATCTGTAAATAGTATACTTATAGTGTAGATGTGTGAACATATTTGTGCACATCTAGGGGCAATTCACAACAAATATCAGTCAGTCTTTTTTGATTAAGGAATGTCAATAGAATATTAATACATCTAGACTTGTTAATCAGTAAAAAAAACTATCCTTCCAACATCTTTGAACAACTAATAAATTGAGATTGAATATGAAATTCCCAATTTGAATATTGAATACTGGAATAAAATGTAAGAGTGAATGACAGTTTCTATCTTTACATGTAAAATATTCATACTGTAGCAAGTCCTGAGAGCCACTCATTGTTTTTCTTGCAGATTTTATCTTTAATTGAAGAAGCTGCTGGTACTAGACTGTATGAATCTAAGAAGGAGTCAGTAAAGAAAACCATTGAGAAAAAAGATGCTAAATTACGAGAAATTGAATCTGTGAGTAAGCTTTCTGACAAAATAAGATTATTTATAAACCAGGCAGTATATTCACAAAATGATCTTAGTGCTAAGGTGTCCTTAAGTCTTAACTTCTAACACTGTTTCTAGGACATTCTAGACAGCTAAGATTGTTATAATACTCCATTTCTAAAGTACTTTTGAGTTTTAAATCCGTACCAATATTAGATATGGTTTCAAAAGCAAAATGCCATTTACAGTTAATAAAGTCAAGACCAATATGCAGTCGTTTCCCTTCACATCAATTTCAAATTGACAGTTTACAATTTTTGTCTTCAAGCCTGTAATATTTTTTGAGGTATTGATTTTATTGGAACAATTACATGGTGGATTGATCCTGAATTAATTTTGAATTATTGAATTGTTAAATCGTAAAAATGGGTACGTCTTGGCCTTTATGTTACAAAGCCTATTTTCAGGTACTTAATGAAGATATAACACCAACATTAAGTAAATTAAGAGAAGAAAGGTCATCATATTTAGAATATCAGAAGATTATTAGAGAATTAGATCATTTGAATAAGTTGTATATTGCTTATACTTATGTCTGTGCTGAGGTATTGCTGTTTTCTTTATTTAAAAACTGGAGCCGCGATGGCTCAGTAAGTTAGACGCTTTGCTCGCTAATCTGAAGGTTCAGGATTCAATTCTGGCATAGGTTGAGATAATACCTTCAGATTTTTTAACCCGGTTTCCCCCTGTCAGTGATGCAGGTAAGAGGGGCTGACATGGAAAAAAGCATCTAGTTGTTTGGATGGGACAATAAACCGAGGCCCTGTGTGCTATTGGCTGTGCACGATCCCGCGACAGTTGAAAAACGAGCAGGCTAATGCCGCTGTCCTGGCAAAATTTCCCTCATTGCACCCTTCATGGTGTTGCCTGTTTTTGTTATCTCACCTGGTCCTGAAAAGTTGGACGTAAAACTCCATTCATTTTATTTCATTTATTGTTAAAAACACATGTATTATTATAAGAAAAATATTACGTAACATATAGCACTTGAAACAAATGTAAACCACTATGGACACAAAATATAACAATATCACAAAGCGTGACACTTACCAATGATCGAAACCAAAATATGTGTCATATATCAGAACAGGAATACCAGGAATCAAAATCTTTTGTGCATAAATAGATGGATCAAGTCAAATTTAATTTGCTGCTTGGATTAAATCCTATATTTGATGTTTGTGTTGTAGGAGAAGAAGAAACGGTCTCATGATGAACTCAATGAAATAACAGAACAAACAGAAAGTTTGAAAACTAAAATTACTAATGTATGTATTGTTTGAATATTTTTCTTGATGTTTTTCATCAATATTTGATGAATATTTGCCTGCATTTGAAATAGCAACCTAAAATACCTTGACTGCATTAGCCACCTTTGTTATATCATGTAAGTATTAGATTGTGTATTGTATGCGAGAACGCTACAGAAAGGCAATGACAATGAGCCATATGGTTAACAGCCTTTCAATCAAGGGTTCTACTTGGCTGTATTTGCTGACATACAATCCAATCAAATCCCAACATTCCATGATGCAAGAATGTGGTTATAATACAAAGTGACATTGTCACTGTGAAGATAACGAACGCAATGAACACAGTATGTGATGAAGTATACTGATTTTCAGTAATCCAACTAACTTCTTATTTTTACAGTTAGAAAGACTGATTACTGATATAACAGAATCTATTGTAGAGTTAGAGAAGAAGAGAGATGAGGTAGGCTTCATCTAGGCTAAACTGGTTTGCTATTCCATCTAAAGCTTAGCACCAAAAAACGGGTTGGAGCTATTGTCATCTTGGCATTGATTGGAAATTCCAGTCATACACAGTTCTATTTGGCCAATGATTATGTTTATTTTGATTAGTAGCTCAGTTACCAGTTGTTCAAGAAAAATTCATATATTTAGAAATTCTATTTAGAATCTATTGTAGAGTTAGAGAAGAAGAGAGATGAGGTAGGCTTCATCTAGGCTAAACTGGTTTGCTATTCCATCTAAAGCTTAGCACCAAAAAACGGGTTGGAGCTATTGTCATCTTGGCATTGATTGGAAATTCCAGTCATACACAGTTCTATTTGGCCAATGATTATGTTTATTTTGATTAGTAGCTCAGTTACCAGTTGTTCAAGAAAAATTCATATATTTAGAAATTCAGTATCTGATTGGAAAGTAAACTATATAGTTAATATTTAATTTTAGTGATTGACTAATCAGATCACTGTAACACTGATATCTCAAATAAATTAAGTTTTAAGAGAAAATAATGTTATAGACTTTTCATTATTAACAAATTTGAAATAACCCTAAACAAAATAAATAAAAGCACATTTTACATTTGATTTCCTTTGATATGTTACTTTATCAAGAACAGTTGTTGACATGATACTATTATTTTCTGTCTTTGTTCTGTTCAAAACCTTTGAATTTGCTACCTGAATGTAATAAAGTAATTTATTTAAAATAAAGGCATCAGGAAGTGCTATGGAGAAATGTGAAAGTGTCCTGAAAGAAAAGCAGAAAGAATTTACCTTATGTCAGAGTGGTATTGAGAGGAAGAAAGAAAGTTTAAAAGCTGAAGAGAAGAAGAAGAAACAGTTGATGAAGAATTGTGATGAGGTATTGTGTTTTTTAAGGGGTGAATTGTAGAACTAAAATCTTCTCCTTCACAATTTCAAATTTAGATAAAGATAAATAACTTAGTCACATGGAAAATGTTTTATGATTTTTATGTGGGACATATTTCCCTTGGAATGTTTTGTCAACTTTCAGGTGACCAAGCTACTGTTCTACAAAAATCTATTTTGGGTGACAAAAAGCCTTCATGACACTGTTAATTGTCAAAATCATTCAGCCGTGTAGAGTAAAATTCCTATGTTCTCTGAACAACTTAAAATTACATGACTTGAGATTGACAAATTTTTAATTCAAAATTTAAGGATAAGAAAACATTAAATGCACACAGTAAACAACTAGAGAGTGTTGATGACTCATTAAGTAAGTTAAAAGAAGAAAAAGAAGCGAGTGAAGAAAGTTATAAAGCTGCTCAGAAACATCTACATGCTGTAACTGTTGGGTTATCATCTAATGATGATGGTAATGATGCTTCATTAACAGACCAGTTAATTTGTAAGTTATTTTCTCTTTAAAGAATTAGCTCGCTAACCTGAAGGTCCAGGGTTCAATCCCGGCATAGGTCGAGATAATACCTTCGGATTTTTCAACCCGGTTTCCCCCTGTCAGTGATGCAGGTAAGAGGGGCTGACATGGAAAAAGCGTCTAGTCGTTCGGATGGGACAATAAACCGAGGCCCCGTGTGCTACAGGCTGTGCACGTTAAAGATCCCTCGACAGTTGGAAATCGAAAAAGAGCAGGCTAATGCCGCTGTCCTGGCAAAATTTCCCTCATGGCACCCTGCATGGTGTTGCACGTCTTCATTAGCCCACAAGGTGCAGAAGAGTAGGACGTAAAACTCCATTCATTTCATTTCATTTCTTTAAAGAATTAATTTATAGGTGTTTGATTTAAAAATTGGACTGTTTACAAAAAAAAAGTTACATACAAATGAACTTGAACTATTACTTCCTCAAGTTACAATGATGAAAAGTGATCAATCTGTGAACAAAGAAAGACTTAATAGAATTGTAACACCTTTAAAGGTGGTACATACTCCCCATTTTTAGATATTGAAATTGACAAGGTCTAATTGATCAGTAATAAGCTTATTGTTCTGATATTTTCTAGCTGCTGAAGATGAGATAAGCACTGCTAATACTGATATATTGTCAGCTCAAAATAAGTAAGTTCTCATATTCTTCTAAGATATTTGTACTAGTATATTTAAAGGGAAATTCTGTTGAAAAATTTCAATATGTTTTTTAACGAAAGCAACTTACAAATATAGTCAATAAAAACTTCAAACAAATGAATACAAAAATTTTGGATTTCAGCTATTTTGGAAGTGAAATTGGGCTTTCCTGGAATAAGTCTTTTACACCATTTTCTGTATTTGGCTTATTTTTTCTTTTTTTTTAGATTGAAGCATTTTGAGAAGGAATTAAAACAACAAGAAAGTGGTATAAAACATGGAAAAGATGATTATAAAAAAGACCAGACTTTATTAGAAAACATCAAACAACATATGACTAAATTAGAGGTAATTCATTTTAATAGATTCAATAGTAGAAATAAATTTTATTATGTTAGAGGGAAATCAATAGAAATGATTCTATAATTAAATCAGTAGAAATGATTATGTTAGAGGGAAATCAATAGAAATGATTGTGTTAAAGAGAAATCAGTTCCTATGATTATGTGCAGAGGTAAATCAGTAGAAATGATTATGTTTGAGGTAAATCAGTAGTAATGATAACATAAGTAATTCAATTCCATATAAGTAAATCAATGGAAATTATTATGTAAGAAGTAAATCACTAGAAATAATTATATTAGAAGTAAATATGAAGCAATGATTAAGTTAAGGGTTAATCAATAGAAATAATTCAGTTAAAGGTCAATCAGTAGAAATTATTATGTTAGAAGTAAATATGTAGCACTGATTAAGTTAAAGGTCAATCAGTAGAAATAATTAAGTTAATGGTCAATCACTAGAAATGATTATGTTAGAAGTAAATATGTAGCAATGATTAAGTTACAGGCCAATCAGTAGAAATGATGAAGTTAAAGGTAAATCAGTAGAAATGATAATTTTAGAGGGAAATCAATAGAAATGATAATGTTAGAGGTAAATCAGTAGAAATGATTATGTTCTGAGCTAAATCAGTAGTAATAATTATAATAGAGGTCAATCAGTAGAAATGATTATGTTTGAGGTAAATCAGTTAAAATTATTATGTTCTGAGGTAAATCAGTTGAAATGATCATGTTTGAGGTAAATCAGTAGTAATAATTATGTTTGAGGTAAATCAGTACCGTAGTAATAATTATAACAGAGGTAAATCAGTAGAAATGATTATGTTTGAGGTAAATCAGTAGAAATGATAATATAAGAAGTAATTCAGTAGAAATGATAATATAAGAAGCAAATCAGTAGTAATGATAACATAAGTAAATCAATGGAAATTATTATGCTAGAAGTAAATCAGAAGAAATGATTAAGTTAAAGGTCAATCAGTAGAAATGATTATGTTAGAAGTAAATCAGTAGAAATTTTAAATTGTGATAGATGTACCACAATACCTTATATGAATGACTTATATATATTTTCAAACAGAATGAGATTAAGAAAACTGGATATGAAGAAGGTCAAGAAGAAAAATTAGCAACCGAAAGAAGAAATTTAATAAAGGAAGTTGAGGGTTTGAATGGAAAATTACACATGTTACAATCTAGGTAATTTATATTGTCTCATTTCTATATTATGATATAGACTTGTATATTAAAACACTTAAGTTTTAGGGATTTTTTAGAGGAATTCTGTTGTATAGTTATGACACCAGGTTCACTGATAAACTCTTGATGGCAAAATTTGATGAATTTTGATTCGAAGAGGTAGAATTCTTCTAAGCTTAAGCTTGAAGATAATGATAATAATATAGAACATTGATTGTTTCACGATTTATGACTGTTTTGTTTTGCAGATTTCCTCATTTAAATTTTGAATATAGCAATCCAGAAAGTAATTTTGATAGAAGTAAGGTTAAGGGTTTAGTTTGTAAATTGATTCAAGTCAAAAATGAAAGAACAGCAACGTCATTAGAAGTAGCTGCTGGTGGAAAGGTAAATTTATTTTTAAATCTAAATTCAGTTGTATTTATATATATGTTGACTGTTTTCTGACTGTTTACTATGTTTCAGCTGTATAATGTAGATGTTTACTGTTTATTATCTTTCAGCTGTATAATGTAGTTGTTTATTATGTTTCAGCTATATAATGTAGTTGTTTATTATGTTTCAGCTGTATAATGTAATTGTTTATTATGTTTCAGCTATATAATGTAGTTGTTTACTGTTTATTATCTTTCAGCTGTATAATGTAATTGTTTATTATGTTTCAGCTGTATAATGTAGTTGTTTATTATGTTTCAGCTGTATAATGTAATTGTTTATTATGTTTCAGCTGTATAATGTAATTGTTTATTATGTTTCAGCTATATAATGTAATTGTTTATTATGTTTCAGCTATATAATGTAGTTGTTTATTATGTTTCAGCTGTATAATGTAATTGTTTATTATGTTTCAGCTATATAATGTTTTTGTTTATGTTTCAGCTATATAATGTTTTTGTTTATTATGTTTCAGCTATATAATGTAGTTGTTTAATATGTTTCAGCTGTATAATGTAGTTGTTTATTATGTTTCAGCTGTATAATGTAGTTGTTTATTATGTTTCAGCTGTATAATGTAATTGTTTATTATGTTTCAGCTATATAATGTTTTTGTTTATTATGTTTCAGCTATATAATGTAGTTGTTTAATATGTTTCAGCTGTATAATGTAGTTGTTTATTATGTTTCAGCTGTATAATGTAGTTGTTTATTATGTTTCAGCTGTATAATGTAATTGTTGATTATGTTTCAGCTGTATAATGTAGTTGTTTATTATGTTTCAGCTGTATAATGTAATTGTTGATTATGTTTCAGCTGTATAATGTAGTTATTTATTTTGTTTCAGCTGTATAATGTAGTTGTTTATTATGTTTCAGCTGTATAATGTAATTGTTGATTATGTTTCAGCTGTATAATGTAGTTGTTTATTATGTTTCAGCTGTATAATGTAGTTGTTTATTATGTTTCAGCTGTATAATGTAGTTGTTTATTATGTTTCAGCTATATAATGTAGTTGTTTACTGTTTATTATGTTTCAGCTGTATAATGTAATTGTTTATTATGTTTCAGCTGTATAATGTAGTTGTTTATTATGTTTCAGCTGTATAATGTAATTGTTTATTATGTTTCAGCTGTATAATGTTGTAGTTGATACTGAAGTCACTGCTAAAAAATTACTACAGAAAGGAGAATTAAAGAAACGTTACACATTTATACCTATAAATAAGATTTCATCAAGATCAATTGATCCTCAAATTGTAAAGAAAGCTGAAAATTTGGTAAGTATAGTCTGGGAAATATACAATTAGTAAACTGAAAATGATTATGACATTTAAATGTAGTCCCCATTTTATACAAACTTCCAGGATAAAATAATTAGATAAGCATATAAGTGGTTCTGAACTGTTAAAAGTGAAGAACTATCAATATAAAGACATAAAGTATAAAACACAGTTGAGACATTTTGATTGATCTGAACTATTAAACTATATTGTAAATTATTTCTCCAGCCAGGTCTTTTTGAATTTCTCATAATTATGTGTCTTTTAGAATTGGCCAGAATATTTATTATTAATATCTATACAGATGTATTGTTTAATGAATCTTTGTTTATTGCTAACATTCTGTCTCCCGTAAAAAAAAATTAATTAGCATTTTTGGTGATTTGTAATTTATTTTCATTTATTATTGATATTTATTTGAAAAGGTTGGTAAAGAAAATGTAAGTACAGCATTAAGTTTAGTTGGATATGAGAAAGATTTACAAACAGCTATGCAGTATGTATTTGGTAGTTGTTTTATTTGCCCTGATATGGATACAGCTAAGAAAGTCACATATAATGATGGTGTATTGAAGAAAACTGTTACATTTGATGGTGATTCTTTTGATCCAGCTGGTACATTAACTGGAGGTAGTTTTTATGTTTACATAAATTTTGTTTGACTTAACCAGGTTGGAGTTAAATTAAAGTTTTGATATAGCCACTTCAGTTAGGGTCTAAAGACAGCCTGTTTGAACATTTGTCTGTATGATGACACCACCAGCCAATAAAATTCCTGCTGAGATTTTGTGAACAAAAGGTACATTCAGTGTCTAATGCTTCTCGGAATACACCTTTTTTTAAGTAAAAAAATCCCCGCATGGGAGGGGGGAAATTGATTGGTTGGCAATGTTCAAAAAGGCCGCCTTCAGACCCTCATTGCAGTGGCTATATTAAAGATAAAGCTTATAAAAAAATAGAATGAAATTTTGGTTTAATTTTGTTTGATTTAACCTGACTGGAAATTAGACTGTGTGTTTGAATTTTATATTTCGCAGGAAATGTGGAGCATATGAAGGCACAAATTCTTGACAAATTTTCTTGCCAATTTATGGGTTGTGAAAATGTTTATGTTGTAAACCTGAAGAATCCAAAGATTTATGAAAGATCTTTTTGTTATGTATTATGGCTCAAACATTAACATTATTTTCTTCTTTTAATTGAAATTATACTATAAACTACATCTGTTTGTATATAGGTGCTCGAAAACAAAACTCTGGTATCTTACAAAAATTACAAGAAATAAAAGAAGTAGAAGACGTATTAAAAGGAAAAGAAAGTGAAGTGAAGAATATTGATAATGAATTGACTAATCTTAAAAAGAATAGTGAAAGGTATGGCTATATTACTTCTAAAATTTCAATAATTAGAGATTGTATTCAACACCCTTGTAGTATTGTGGTTCAGCTGTTATCTGCAAGCTAACATGGAGGTATAGGTTGGATCTTGATATTAGTCAAGGTGTATCTTTAGATGTTTGTTCACTGAGAAAGAGTTGGTCCAGAAAGATAAAAAGGTTTATGAGAATTGAAGTTATCCTTGAACAAATAGCGTTGTTTCAGTATTTTAGTACCTGTTCTCATCACTGTTGAGTTATTATCTAGATACTTTTGATGTGTATCTCCCTCCGTGGCTCATTAAGAACCTTTGAAAAATGGAAATTGAAAAGAGTAGGCCAATGCGGCTCTCTTAGCAAAATTTTCTTCATTGCTCACTCCATGCCATTCCCTTCTTCATTAGCCAAGTTCAGAAAACTGTTTTGTACAATTATTTATCTGTTGTTATTTTAGATATGTTCAGTTTAAAAGAGAATATGATTTAAAGAAACAAGAAGCTGATTTAGTTAGTATTAAGTTGGAACAAAATACACATCATAAACAATTACAAGTTGTCAATAGTATAAAGGAATCTATAGGTAAGTTTTCCTATTATTTAATTTTAATGTAGATAATTTGCAGGTTGGTATCAGTGATGGCTACCACAGTCTTTAAAATCAAAGACTCAATGATAGGACTAAAGTAGACTGAAACATCTTGATTCCACTCTCTGATGGCTATTTTGAAAGTTGTCGAAAGGCCTTGCTTTATGGGGATATTTCTCACCTCCAAAAGTACAAGGGTTTTAAACCAATTTATTGAAATCAGACACACTAAACCAAACTATATTCGGAAAGATAGATTTTTATGTAGTGCAGTCTACCATTTATATCACGTCTGCGGTTCCATCAAGGTTTTTTTTTAAACGAAACTGATCTCCCATCGACAATTTAAATCTGAAAGCATGGCCAAAAAGAAAGGAGGCAGATTTTTCGGACTAGGAGTAAAGAATTATTGAAAGACTTGTTAATGTTTTGGAGCTTTTTTTCTTAAGGGAAAGCATCCTGTTGATTGTCACTTGAAATGAGCTGGTAAAACAAATATTAAGACTTTAGAGGACATTAAATTTCAGCTGAACAGAAGAACATCCAGACTGAATCAGAAGAAAAGAAGAAAAAAGCAACACAGAAAGTAAAGGAATTAAAGAATAAATTACAAAATGCTAAAGCTGTACGTGAAAATGAATTGAAGGAAGCAGAAGATAAATTAAGTAAAGCTAAAAAGAAAATGGAGGATTATGGTAAAAAGTTAAAAGATAAACTTCAGGTAAAACAATACGATCATACTTAATAAATAAAAGATAGGGATCTCAATTGATCAGAAACAAACATCTAGAACCAAATAAATTGATGACAGCACTGAAACAAGAATATTACGCTCTTTCTCAGATTCAATTGTGTTATTATTTTCATCCATTGATGAATCTGAACCCTGTGTTCTCAGCTCACTCTCAAAATTTTAGCCTTCAAATCTATGTCCAGAATTATCAGCGTTGAAAATTAGAATGACGACTCAGTTTTTCTTGAGACTGCCATATATATAGAAAAGACTAAAGAAGTAGAAAGAGAAATTCCTAGTTTGAGATATTTTTGAAGGAATTAGGCAATATATCATACATTTATTGTATTCTGAGTATTTTATTTACATTGAATGAAGACCATTAATGGTGAAAATGAGAAAAGAGCTACTACACACTGAAATTCAACTTTATCAGATAGTTAAGCATTTAAACTGAGCATGTTTATTTTATTCTATAATATGATATAGGATATTGATGGTGTCAAATTAGAAGCTGAAGAATTAAAGAAAGAAATATCTAATAATGAGAATCAGTTAAAAGCTACAGAAGAAGCTATTGAAGAATTGAAGAAAGAAATAGAAGAACTATTAGAGGGCTGTGATGAACAAAAGGTTTGTTTATACACACCATCTTTACCTTCTAAAGATTTTTCTTTGTGTGCATCCAGAACTCAAAGACCTTTGCACAGCTGGGATATTTTTGGTCATTCTTCTGTGCCTGCTTGGCCAGATTAGGACTTAAAAATATTATTTGCGATAATAGTTGCACATTAGTGTCCAGTTTTTCTGGAATTATAGTTTAGAGGTGTCAAGAAAACTATGGCAAAAAGTTTCACACCTTATAAACTTTTCAATATTAAAGGTGGAACACTCAAGCCTATGTCAAAATGATGTCATTTTAACTACATTTCTACAATGCAATATCATGTATTATCTTGATCTTTGTTTCCATTAAAATAATGCATGTTTTTGACCATGTTTAAATATTTTTAGTTGGCAGTGACTCAGGCTCAAGAGGATGTCAATAAACAGAAAGAATTATTAAAATCTAGAAATAAAGAAATAACAGAGAAAGTAGGAGAACAACGCAATAAACAGAAAGAATTGAAGGCAGCTCAGTTAGAAATTCAAGATCTAGAACATAAAATCAGTAAACATCAGAAAGATACTAGAGATGCTGTTAAATTGGTGAGTTGAGCTAATGAATGTACCAAATTACTATTTATAGCTTGAAGGTTTGTCTGAATCCATTCTGTTTGGTGAACTCTAACAACACTGACCAAATTACTTTTTGCAGCAAAGTGCAAAGGGAACCCCCTGCGTAGATGTGTGGGGTTCAATCTCTTTGTACTGTTTGTCTTATAATGTCTTTGCTTTGATAAAAATATAAACATAAGCACACATTATGTCTTCAAAATTTGTTTTTACACAGGATAAACTTGTCACTTTTATGGGTTGAAATTTGTAGGAAAGAAATGTGTTTCTTTTCAATATAAACTTACTAAAGGTTATATTTCTATCAACACATAGACTGTCAGTACTTTTTGAGTCTGATATTCCGATTCTCCTTATGGGTGCAGAAAAGTAGGACGTAAAACTCCATTCATTTTCTTTCATTTTCCAATTCTCCTAAAAAATATGGAAAAAATTAAAAAAAACTTTTTAATTTGCTCAGACAATAGTTATCTTTCTCATTTTCTTTTTGATTATTTTCTGAGGAATATAAATATTATAAAGGATGTATATAATTTATATAGGTTGAAAGTATGTTACAAGAATATGATTGGATTGCTGAAGAAAAGAAATATTTTGGTCAGCCCAACACCAGTTATGATTTTAAAGTTAATGATCCTAAGGAAGCTGAAAGAAGAATTAGTAATTTAACTGCTACTAAAGAGAAATTGTCAAAGAATGTTAATATGAGAGCTATGAATATGTTGGGTAAAGCTGAAGAACAGGTAAGCATCTTTATTGAATTTTTGTTGTTGTTGTTGGTATAATGCATTTTAGGAATTGAGTTCGCGCTCAAAAGGTCAAAGTATATTAAGCCTTTGCACTTCATGGTGGGGGTCAAATCAAAGGAAATTAACTCCCTAGAAATATAAAAAAAAAATTATCTGCCATGTAAAAAGAACATTGAGAGCAGTTGATTGAAACATTTTTTCAGTCACTAATATGGCTATTTACTGGTAAATATATGAAAGTAATAAGAGCCTCAGAAACATGAATGGTGTTCATTGCTCACCGTCTAAATTTGAGCCTTCAAATCCCTATGTTTCCAGAATTATCTGCGATTGGAAGTTAAAAAGTCTTTTCTTGAGATAATGCCATATTAAAGATAGTGAATTCATAGTTTGAGGTATATTTAAGGAATTAAGCGATTTCCGTACTTCTGAAGACTATTCACACATATTCAAGACTGAAATCAACAAGCGAAAATGGCACACCTGTCGTTTAATATCTCATAATTCTCTATTTTTGACAGCCTTATCAAGCCACAATGTTCTAGCTTTAAATCCTGCTCCTTTATGATTTTCATCAGTATTATCTCTTGATTAATCCATTATGAAATTTGTATTGTAGTATAATGATTTGATAAAGAAAAGACAAATAGTTTTGAATGATAAAGCTAAAATAGCATCAGTTATAATTGAATTAGATGAGAAAAAGAATGAGGCATTGAAAAAAGCTTGGTCACAAGTCAACAAGGTAAGGATGACTGCTATTTGTGCCTGGATTCTAAATCATTAACTTAATCAAGGTTCAATTTAGATTGAAAAAATTTGATTATCAATGTAGCCCACCAAATTTCAGGTTTGTCTTACCAAGTTAAACTTTAATTTGAACTTCAATTGAATTTGGTAGAAATTCAAAATGAAGGCTTCCGATGCCAATCAATTGTTCACATATATTTCTAGATTAGGTAGAAAATTCTCCCAAAGAATATACAGTTTGATTTGATTCTATTTGCAGATCGTCAAGATATATGATATTATCTAATCATTGGAAATATTGCATTGCAAAAGCGATACAGCTTAAATTTAACCCTGAACCATAGAATTTAATATTTGAGTACATGTATATGATATATTTGTGTTTTTCAGGATTTCAACTCTATTTTCTCATCACTATTACCTGGTACTCAAGCTAAACTATCACCACCAGATGGTAAAACTGTTCTTGATGGTTTAGAAGTTAAAGTAGCTTTTGCTGATGTTTGGAAAGAATCACTGAGTGAACTTAGTGGTGGTCAGAGGTAATTCAATGTTCTGATTCTAATTTTCATTATCTGTTTATACTAGTTGTGTGTGCTAGTTGTATCAATATTTTTAGTCCTCACAAGTTATGGTGCACAACAAGTATAAAACACTAAGAACTTTGCATTGTTTAGTTCTTAAAGGACCTAACATTCTTTGAAACAGATACAAACATGTTTCAGATTCGATACTGGATTAACACATAATTATATGTATATTAACAAATTTACAAAATAAATATACAACATTATGTTCACCTATTTAGCAGATTATAATTGTTGCAATGAAAATGAAAACTCACAAAAACTAAACTGAATGAAAATTTGCTAATGAAAATTCAGAACAGCTATTTTATGAAATTTGAATGTTTTAACATCATGTGATCTTAACAACAGTGTAAATAATATATTTTTATTATAATTTCAGATCATTGGTGGCCCTGTCTCTTATTTTATCATTATTATTATTTAAACCAGCACCAATATATATCTTAGATGAAGTTGATGCTGCTCTAGATTTATCTCATACTCAAAACATCGGTCAAATGATAAAGAGTCATTTCCAACATTCTCAGGTGAATATTGATCTATTTATTGATATTAGGGAATCACTTAGGGTATAAAGGCACAGATTTCATGGATTTTGCTGGTCAACCTATTAACAATTTCATATATGCATAAAATATAAAATAGCTCTATTTGAGTTGATATTATAGTTCAGGGATTTTCAATCTTTTATTTCAAGATCCTTGATCAGTATCATTACCCCTTTCCCCCAATAATGCTTTACTATTACCCCCTTCGCCCAATAAATCCTTACCACTCTTCTTTGCTATTTCATGATTTTCTCTTAGGTTTCCCTGTAATTTTTATCATGTCAGAGAATATATGCTGACTGAATAAAATCAACTAAAATATTAATTGACCCCAAATTTTATGCTAGACTAATGCCTCATTTAAAAAATTTAAAGATTCCTCCTTTTGGAGTCATAACCCCCTGCTGTAGTTAATTTTATAAGGATTAGCAAACACTAGTTTAATTTTTATTAGCAAGCAATAGTTTAACAGTCAGATAAAATACCATATTGAAATTGTTTTTTAGAAACATTTGACAATAAGTCAACTACTGTTTTGATGTTTAGAAACATTACCAAATGTGTTTAATTTCCTTGAATCTTCCTTGAAAATAATGAACGTAATCTTAAAATGTCATTTTCTTTTTCAGTTTATTGTGGTATCATTGAAAGATGGTATGTTTACTAACGCCAATATCTTATTTAAAACTAAATTTATTGATGGTGTATCTACAGTTACTCGTCATGTTCAACAGACATCTAAACCTAATGCTATCACAGCTAATAAACAAAAAGAAAAACAGAAACAAAGAAAAGAACTTGCTTGAAGAATAATTCTGTATACCATGTATATATGAGTATAGTGCTTGTTAGATATTATGTAATCAGTAGAATAAACATTAATATAAGCATTTATCATTGTTTTATTTACATGCCTACATTTTGCAGACATTCTGTTTATAACACTTTGCAACTGAAGTTTTTAAACTCCCACATGAAATGGGGTGAAAGAAGACTTTTTGATGGGATCACCAATACCACTAGTAGTACAGCGATTCATTTGATGTATACTGAAGTTGGTGTAATAAATTATAAATACATCCTTTAATACCCAACGTTGCGTCAAAAAAAAAGTTATGACTCCAACAAACTACAAATGGTGGAAGGCAGTTAAGATTAAAATTACAATATGACCTCATAAGGTTTATGACGTCACAATCTTAGAAACCACATAACTAGAGGAGGGGGAAATACACTAATATTTCGCAATTTTGAAACCTCCTGGGTTTAGTTGTATGGCCATACAGAGTCAAGTCTATGAATCCACAGAGTTTCTGCTCTGTCTAATTTGCTTTTGCTTTCATTTGGAATTTTCTCAAAAAGTGTGCATTTATAATCATGACCAGGTTGGTTAAAATGGGAGGCAATATGAGGAGCTTTATGAACCTTTTTCAATTTAATGTTTCTCCTATGTTTGTTATGGCTAATATTGAAGGGGGTTGTTGTCTGGCCAACATTTGTTTATGAACACTAAAACATTTGGTGTGATCGTCTATTACATTGAGATCTTGGTAAAATCTGAATTTGATAATTTTTCGATGAAAGGAATTTGAGTTAGTGCCCTTGACACATTAAAAACACATCAAAATTTGTTAGCTTGTGTTGGTGTAAATCAATATCTTTTTAATTAGATTTTTGGTAAGATTTGACACAGTGACAGTCCATGATATATTGAAAATTTATCATGGAAGTGGGCGTATCTTGTTAGGCAACCACTTGTTATTATTTTTGTAGTGATAATGTTTCCTTCAAAGACTTAGCTATAGTTTTCCTCTACATGGAAATATTAGTTGACAACACTTAAGATTAACATTTTCTCTTGATGACATCGTATTATTCTGTACATCAGGAAAAATAAACATTTCTTCCTCTGCTTTTACTTTTGAAAAGTCAGAAGCAAACTTTTGTTTTTTCTCTTAAATCACTCCAAATCGATTTTGAACAGATTTATATATTTTAACAACATAATATGATTAATCAGTGTTCATATAGTTTGTTCGGTTTCTTCATTTGGTACATCACCCATATTTGGTGGCCAATTTAACTCAACACCCTTCAAAATAGAAGAAATATATCATAATTAGTCGTAACAAAAAAACACTTACATATTTGATCTTTTAATCATACAAAAATTATGAACTCCTAAAGATATTCAATATCCACCTTATGTAGTTATGCTTTATAATTCAAAAACAGCATATTGTGCAAAAATAAGATAACATTAGGTTTCGTATTTTTTTTTTTTTGACCAAAAATAATAACCAGATTAAAATCTAATAATGGTAGTATAGATATAAAATAAGTATACTTACAGATACATCTAGTGTTAATATGTCACACTCTAGATTTAATATAGAAGATAAATTAGGATGTGTTCTATTAAAATCACCATGTATAAACTCTTTAATATAACTATATATTGTTAAGGATAAAATCTTATATATTTCTTATGATAATATGGCAATAAATGTCATCAAAAAAGGCAAATACTAATAATCTATTTTATGTAACTTGTAACATA
This sequence comes from Lottia gigantea, assembly GCF_000327385.1. Taxonomy (NCBI): domain Eukaryota; kingdom Metazoa; phylum Mollusca; class Gastropoda; family Lottiidae; genus Lottia; species Lottia gigantea. The sequence continues at coordinate 1,940,750 of NW_008707617.1, read as the reverse complement.
GTTATTTTGTAAATGCCCTAATATGTATTGTTATTCATTAAATTCAATCTAATGCAAAAACTTTAGATTGAAACTAACATTTCAATAAATTAAATATACCAACCACATTTACAAGAATGTTGTCTCAATGTTTTGTAAAATTGTGATTCAATTTTGTCAAATTTGTGGAATTCAATCCTATGCCATTTTGAAACAAGAACAAAAGTTTGACTTGATGGTTACCATAATTGTAAGAAATGTGACCAAAAATATATTTATCTCTTCTTACAATTAGGTACAAACATGTTCATAATTTGATTAATTTTTTTCTATTTTTACTATAATATTTTTTTTCTCAAAAAATTCCTTCCTTGACATTTTCATTGATTAATATTTCGCGTTCATTTTTCAAACAAATAGTATGAATTTTTTTAACATATCACAGTAAAAAAGGATACGTTCCAGCTTGAGTGGAAATATTTAGTTTAAAATAATTCCCCTTCACATCTTCAACATTCATTGAATGAACTATTTTTAGTCTGGTAGCTTGTGATCTCCTGAAATTGAACCATTGGTACTATTATGTCTTTTATTCTGGACCAGAAATCAATAATCTTGATTCAATTTACGTCACAGTAAAATACAGGCATCCATACATCACTAATTGACCATCTTTCAAAGTGTAGGAACAAGATTTGTTTTTGTACTGTCATTGAAAAAATCTCTGCAAACCATAAATCAGAATTGTGCAAATAGAAAACCAGAAAACTTCTTTAGAATCCCCTTAACACAATAATCTTACCTATGTAAAACTCTTAATGGTGTTTTCTGGTGTACTTCTAAATCCTGAAATAACAATATGACAAATGTTAAATACTTTCTAAAAGATAGCACATTCGATATTTAAGCCATAAATTATAATAATTAAATCACGATTCTGTTTACACGGTATCACGCTATTTGATTGTATAACAGTAGTCACATGCATTAGGTTTATATCTGTGTAAACTGTATGGAAATATAAGCTCAGCCCCTTAACGGACTACGTTTATCATTGAGTTTGATTGACGTGGCCACTTCACGGCATCGATGTCGTTCCTTCGAGACATCACTGAATGATAAAGGTATTTTCTAAATTCCCTCAAATGTGCACACTCCAAATTCCAACAATATCATGAATTCTGGACTTATTTAGAACTCGTCTTTCAATAAATGAACTTCCAATTTTGCCGCTCCGTCAACTTCCACGTAGTAAACAGTAGACTATAAATAGGTGACCTACTTATTTTTGATTGGCTGTTCTCTAGGACGTGTCTATTGTTAGTATCAGTTGTTTAATGTTATGTTAAAATTTTATGCACCAATTTAGTGCCTTAAGTTGTTGTTATATTACATAAATATTTAAACACTTATTTGAGTTGATTTAATTATAAGGAATGACCTGAACAATTTTTCAGTTTATCGATGTATAAACAGCAAAAACCTGTGGACACTGTATAAATCTGCGTAGTTCTGTTTGTGTAAATTCACAAAAACTACATAAAGAGCATTTATAATCATCACAGAGGTAACGAATGCATCATCAGATATTTATTTTGCATCGAAAGATCAATGAAATTGATAGCATTAATATGTCCAAACCTTTTGTTGACTAATAGAATGTTTGTGTTCATCAGTTAAAACTTCTGATGACCAACATAATGCTAAATAACATTTATTCTTCTCTCCTTCCCCTTCTTTTAACTTTACAGTATCATCTCTATAACAAATACAATATATAATACCAGGAATCTAAATACGGAAATTCTATCAATCAAAAAGTAACAATTAAATCTAACTTTGAATCCATAGATAGTATGGCATCATGTTGTGGCAAAAGTATTTCCATTACCATAATATATGGTACTTATTGCTACATGATGTCAAAATTTCCAAAATGGCTGCCTTCATAGAGTTTATTGAATAATGACTTTACATATAATATTTCTATAATTACAGTATAATCTTACCTTGTGACCAACTGTAAATCTCTTACTTTAACCACATCAGATGTCTCATTGATCTGCTGTAATATTAAAATCATAAAGTTCACATGCAATCTGATATTACCAGCCATGTCTAAAATAGCTTAAATGTGCCAATATTTTAAAGGGTCAGTTCGCCATTTCCAGGGTCCGTTTTTGGTCTTGAAAATATATAAATAGTACTAGATATGTACGAAAATCAAATACTTTCAAAAATTCCTCTAAGAAATATATTTTCTATTTGTATGTAAGTCTTTTCTATATATGGCCAAGTCTTGCGAAAAGCCGAGTCATTTTCTAATACAAATAATTTTACATGGATTTGACTCAAGGCTCAAATTTTGATGGTGAGCTGCTTATTCAATTCCAATTTCTCAGAATAATGTACAGTTAGTCAAAACTGATGGCGAATCTGTCCCTGAAAAACGTGTATTTTCAGGCATTAAGATATTAAATTATTCTGAAAAAATAAATAATGAAGAAAAACAATTTACATACCTTCTGTATATCTGGCAAAGTACTAACTACAGTATTTCTGTGTGAATTCATTATCTCTACTATGAATGGTCGGCCTTAAATATAATAATATTAATAATGACTTATTTATTTCATTATGTTCTCATAGTCTCGTAATATTGTTATTTTATAATGTTCTAGCAAATCTGACTGGAAAACAAAAATACGAAACTAACAAACTTACCATTACCCAACATTCTAACATCTACATCTTCTCTACCAGATGATGAAAAACGAAATTCTGAAATTGTTAGAAAGGTAGACATAAAGATAAATCCAGTTTAAGTTAAAGGTAAACTACCTCTTAGGGATGACAAAAAATTTTTTTAAAATTGAACAAAATGAGTCTTTGTTCATCAGTGGATTTAACTGGTGTCATAACTATACAACAGAATCACTCTATAATCCAATAAATCCATTAAACTAAGTAATAATTCATCAAACTAAGTTATTTTTACATGTTTTCATAAAACGCATCTTTAATTGCACTAATGAGGATGGACATTGGACAATGCAGGGAAGCTAACCTGAAAAGTTACATAAGCTTGCTTTAATTCCTTCTAACTGTCAAGGAATATTTAATCCTACTGCAGTAGGAATTGAACATTGGACCACTGACGAAGTTTGCAGGCAAGTGTACAATTCACTGGGACACTATGGTTCCCATAAGTTGTATATAAACAGATGTTTGTTAGATCATAATATGAATAAGTAACCCAAAAAACTAGAAATGAAGCAAAATAACTAGCGCTGCCTTGACTGGCATTATAAACAGTGAAATCTACTCTACCTGAAGCTTTAAAAGATGTTAAACAATTACAAATTTCTTCTTCAACTGATGAAATAGTTTTTCTCTTTCCATCTATAAGCCATGGTGTTTGACTCAATGTTCTACTGTATTTATTATATCTTCCTATAAAGGAAATTTTTACAACACCGTTTAAAGGGCTGTATATTTTGCCTTGTTTCAAAATATGAATAACATATCTAACAGAATAGTCCAAATTCCCCTTAGGCCTACAAAATTAAACACATTGAAATTGTTGAAATTCAAGATTTATTTCCCTTTTGGACATAATAATCATGATGCTGAATATCATTAATAAATATAATACCTACTGTTTCTAACTTAACATACACTGACAACTGTCAAAAATATTAATCAGAGGATTTTAAAGTTAGGAAATTCTAAATAAACATCTTACCTGCTATATATATAGCATCATAATTACAATCTATTATATAGCTGATTTCTTTTACTGGTTTTATACATGGACATTGATAATATCTAAATAGACATAGCTTGTTAGTGAGAGTAGCTTAGATACACATAGCAGATATCATGGGTGACTGCTTGAAACCTTGTATATGCCATATTTGGTCATTTGTATTCTTAGCTTGATTGTAAATAACCCAAAATGCACTTATTAAATAACAAGAATATAAACAGTCAGATTTAAAACCTCGAAAAATATTATATTATACAAGGTTCACTGTTCCTTTTTCTGCCATGGAAACAAAAAACCTCGTATAATAGTACAGTATACTAGTTATTGGTTGAGGTTTCAAGCGGTCCCCACGATATATTTCTTTATAATTAATATAAATTACAATGTTCAAGAGAGATGAGAGCCTATTCACAAACAGAGACTGGGGGTACAAATAGAGGGAGTCTGATCTAATGGGGAGACATCTCTCAATATAGAGATTTAAACTGTTGTATCACTGTGGAAGCACCTAGTCACCCCCCTCTTATGGAATGTCTGAATGGGTTCTCTTGTGAGATATTTTTGAAAAATAGAATTGATTTGGTGTATTCTGTCAAACATTTTTGAGAAAAATAAGATTTTTAAAATTTCATTCTTTGATTAGAGTTTCAGATTGCTTTTTCAACCAAATAAAATGCCTTTCCAAAAGTGAAATTTCTAGACTTGTTGTCCTAAATGTTTGATATCCAACAAACATGCTTGATGCATATTATACAGCTATAGAAAACAAACATTACTGTGTAGTTGGCAATGAGATCTATTGTTGAATCTCTTGAAGCTTTTTAATCTGAATGATTCAAATAGAATTTCTCTTTTGATCTGAACCCAATGCTGAGCAATGCTGAGACTAAAACCATACTTTTTCTGGCAGATTTCATGTCAAATTTCAAATGGCTTTTATTCACCTTTAAGAATTAAAAATAGCAATATCTTAATATGAAATAATCCCTAGACTTACTTTTTAAATAAATTATCAGGTATAGATGATACAGATTTCAATACAGCTGTTCTGGTAAATATTTCATAGGTTGACTGAAATAAATATTAATATAAATAGTTGATAGTGTGTTGGTTCTCAATCATTTAATCTGTAAGAATTTTTCAATACTATTGCTTATCCTTAAAAATATATTCCCTCAATCTGAAGCTCTTAATGCCAAGGCCAAGTCCCATCGCCAGAAATGAATTAGTACTGGAGCTCAGATATTATACTCCAAAGGCCAAGTTTGAGCTGCCAAAAACGTACCAAAATCTATATCTTTTTGATTTTGTACAAAGACACTGTATCAATCTCTCTGCTGAACTGAATAAGGTTTTGATGGAGCTTAATTCTCAATTGCTGTGCCCAGCCCCAATGGACCCCTCCCTAATGACGGGGGGTGGCGAGGCCTGACATTGTTCAATTTGAAAATCAATATCAATAACCTAAATACATTAAATTATTGCATCAATATACATGATCACACCATGTTTCATTAAAATCGATTGAAAACTGTAGTCTCTAATGTGTTCACAAACAAATTTTGAAGCGTTTTTCCTAAGTCAAGGGCAATAACTCAAAGATCGTTCATCAAAATATCAAATTCGAACTTGTCCAAGATCTCATCAATATAAATGATCACGTGGGCGTATAAAAACTGTTGTTGCATATTTAAGGTCAGAGGACATTTAAGAACCAAATAAGTGTGGTGTATGACCCTACTAAGCCCAAAGATATCAACAGAAATAGCCCGAGTGTGTAATAATCGTTGCAGGCGTCCCATAGGAATGTAACATGTAGCGTAGTTAGCTGTGGATAACTGTTTTAGAATTAGTTATTTTTTAGGTACTTTTCACATTTGCTGGTGATCTGGTACATTTTTAATCACAGTCCGATCGCAAATAATTGCAATCCGGATTGACAGACCTTTCTTTGTTTCATATAAGTAAGTTAGTTTTGGAATTTACAAAAAAACTTGGATAAAATGTCAGCTTATCTGCTTCTGGAAATTTTGAATAAAGCATTTATAATTAAAAAAGCATAAAAAATATGCCATTCACGTCATCAAGTATTATTGGTCCCTAAATACAGCTAGATAGTCAACAATAAGACAGGTCTGGGCATATTAATCTTTTTTAATTACCTTTTTTCTTCTCTGAAATTCATTTGGATTGGTAGATATCCTGGATATAAAAATATAGAAAAAAATATTGTAATTTATTATAAATTAACAAAAAAAGTCTCTGCAAATAATCAATGACAGAAACAAAAACAATTCAACTCTATTACACTTGTGTAACAAATCATAAATGTTTATAGTATTTATGTTTCCCATTAGGAGTTGAGTGAAATTGAAACAAATCACATGGGCATTATCAAACATATACTTACAAAAAATTACATTCTTTATCTGAATCTTCATAGTCAAACACAATGGATATTTCAAATGGACTCTACAACACAATTTACATAAACAGGTGACAGTTTCAACTATAATATAATAATCTTGGGCTGAAAACTTCACTAAATAAGATGATTTAAGTGTTGCAATCATCTGATTGGTCAATCATTAAACTTGATTATAAGTTTGTTTCATTATCCAATCAGAATACTGTATTTCTTAAAATCTGGATTTAATCCTTCTGTCCTCAAATTTTTTAATTCTAAATTAATTTATAAATACTCTCAGTAAAATTTGATTTACTCAAGAAATTCAAAGACAGTTAGATTTCTAGCTTTAACTATTTATATATTGTACATAATATGAAATTTGTTATTACCTTTGGATTAAACACTGATTTCAGATGAGAAGATAATTCTGGTCCACATAACCACTTCCATACATCTTTTATACTGGATATTTCATCTTCTGGTATTTTACTGTAGATATCTCTACAAATAGTAATAGTTCAAATGAACAATGTATATTGTAGATTGTCAGAAAAGTGTGCTAAATCAAATCACAGAATAGCATTGCTCTGGAAAGTTGAGAATTCATGTTAACTTGTATTCTCCAGATGCAACTTTGATTCTTGTCTTGCTACAGTTTGAATAAAATATTTCATGTTGAAATGAATGAACAATTGTTAATGGGATTGTAAAGAGGTCTTCTAAAAATTGTATGTGTTTCCGCATTAATTTGCACCATTCCCATTTTCAATCAGACTTCTGTTATTCCCGCAATTCCACTAAAACTAACTATTTGATGATATCATTAATTGCAAAGGGCCCTATGTGATAAACTATTTTACTATTAGTTACATCATCAAACCCTTTACAATCCCTTCAAGAACTTTGGGAAAATTTATACTTACTTACACTTTTCTTTTAAATGTAAAAATACAGAATGCTGAAATTATTAAAATCTATTCAGTTTTTACTTCATGTTTGGACAATGATACATAAATATTTAATATACATGGTGATCTTAAAAACAATTAGAACCCCAAAGCATGAATTAAAATAGTTATGGATAAAAACAATAGTGATTCAGAACAGGTATTTATTTAAGTTTCTCTTTAGGTATTTATAATTTTGTGTTGCCTCCATCTGCCTGTACCACAGCCTGCAGATATTAAAAATGTATTATCCATTGAATTTTTGCTTTGATCCATTTTCTTTTAGATAAATAAAATATACTCCTTTCGCACTTCAAAAATAATTAAGCTCTATTCAATGCCATCTGAATAACTTCCAGTTGCTCTCACACTGGTAAATAAATTTATTAGGTTATAAGTTATAACTAGAAGTTATCCAGCTATAAGAATCTATATCTAGAGGTGGATTTCATCCATCTAGATAAAATCAAGATAATTGGCAGTGTGAAACCAAGCAAAATGTTATCCAGATAACAATATCACCTTGGGTATCACCTGAATAAACACTCAAAATGGCATTTCCTGTTTTGGTGACAATGTCATAACAGAAATACTTAACAATCAAAAGAAATGGATTAATGTATGGATTTGCATTGAAAAGTAAATGCAAAATCATTTTGTTCATATTCATGTTCATATTTTATAATGTGAACATTGTAGCTCAATTACCTCAACTGTGACAACTAAAAATAAAAAGTTATTTAGTAAACTTTACTCTGCAGTGTGAAAACTGATATCCAGATATTGCAGTTTGGAAACAAATGAAAAAGAAACTGAATCAGAATGTTTTGTTGTTGTTATAACCGAATTCAATAATCCAGTTGTACAGTGTGAAAGGGGTAAAATTCATTGTCAGCTGATGACTAATAACAAGAATAGAACTATACCTGTCTAACAATAGTTGATACTGGAACATTTAAAGAGCAAATATAATCTACATATTCATAATCCTCTTTCTTTACCTTTTCACTTATCTAGAAAATAGTTTGTATTATTTCATATTCAGTCTATTATAGGTGGCCCATTCCTTTGATTTTCAACAGGGTTCATCCTTGGGTGATAACAAACATTCATACCAATATTGGGCAAAATCTGTTAAGAATTGTGCCTTCTAGGATGTCTACAGACTAAAATTTGAATGTGTTTTCAAATGAAATTAATAGAGTTTTACATCCTACTTTTCTGGAACGTGTTTTCAAGAACAAGGGCAATAACTCATACTTAATATTTTATAGCTCTCAAATATACAATATAATTCAAAATAAGAGTTGATGACAGCTACAAGATATAACACAGATTAGAATTTAAAACAACCGAAGAATTTCTTAGCACAAGAAATACATCTTAAAGCAGTTTTGTTTACTACTCTGTTGACATTTTCATGACAATTTGCTTCACGGTGCTCAAGGTTTTTTTTTTACTCTGATCATTGCAATAATTCATGTGGTCTGAACAATGGACTGACAAAACATGGGACTTCCCTTATTTAAGTTGGAGCCCTCATATTTGATCAAAAAGAAAATCCAAAGAAATATATATTGAGTGTAATAATTTATTTATAAAGTTCTAAATCTGTCACTGTATCCAATGGTTATGTAATAAAAATTTCAAGCAATGTAACGAAAGATAATGAGGACTGACTTTGATTCAAAAGATACTCATTTGACAGGCCTATTTTTTTTTTTGGTACTTTTACTTTATTTTTTTGAGTTCAGGGGCCATTTGTGCTGATTTTATCGTAAATGGCGTTTCTACAAAAATCCTAAGATTAAAATTATTGTATGTTTGTGACTAATTCTGGTGTAAACTTACAAGTGGTCAAGGCTGTCGTAAATAGCAGACAGTAAAATCAAATGGTTGCTTTTTTCACAATAAATAACTAATCAATGGTGTCTTTGACTAAGCAAGAAATTTTCAAGAGATACCCACCACCTTTTCGATCAATTAAATTTTTTCGACTTAGTCTTAGTTGAGAGCTGCCATTTTTTTCGTCAAAACAGCGATAACATCATCATCAAAACTTTCTGAGCCCTTTTATATACAATGAATAATCTAAAAATCGCCCCCTGGAAGACTGTCTTAAGGCAATGGGGCCAACTTTCTAAAATAGGCCAACAGAGGTTTTAACAGAGGTCTCTTTTCAGTTACCTTATTAACGAAAAATTGACTTTTCGTACAATTTGATCTTCTCGTCACTTCGAATTCCATAAACAATTGGTTATCTGCTACGGAGTCAGTATTGCACATGCTCTTCCGTCTTACGACAATATTTATTTCAGATTATTTCTGACACTTACCATAGTCTTTGAGAAACGCAATGTAAGTTTAATCTTAAATCGTAAGTCATACGATTTTTTGAGAAACGAGTTACGGAGTTTGTTAGCTAACATTTAAGCAGTAGAGAATAAGATCATGGTTAATAAGTCAATGCAACATAAGAAATATTGGTACCTACCTCTTTTAGAAAATTGGTTTGAGTACATTTATGTAAGATTCCTAGACATACTGGGCATATTTCTTGTCTTGTACCTTCATCAAACAGTTCTTCCTTTAACTAAAATACAAAATAATTTGTTTCAAGTTACACACCAACCTTAAATTATTAACATATTTATGTCCGAACGTAAATGACATGACAAAACCATTTTTATTACGTTTTTCCAATTTATGGCTCTGTTTTCAAATTGATTTTGATCAGACTCTTTGTTCATTACTTTGAACTACATGTAATGGCTACAGAATGGCAATAAAACATTTCCAAAATTTTGACTTTTGTAGCTTTTACGATTGATCTGAAATTTACATGTTGATAAACATTTTGATTGTGAATAAAAAATTCTTTTGTAAATTTCGATATTACTTCTGCCTTTGACGTGATTTGCTTGTAAACTTGAAATTTTCACTTCCAGAAATTTGAAGAAAATAATCTGACTACGAATTAACGATTCAGCCTCCTTGTTGATATGACCAACTATAGTAAAACTCAAAACAGAGTCTGATGTGCTTAATTTTGTACATCTGTAGAATACAATTGATTGCGAAAACAAGTATGCAAGTAAATTATTTCTGGTTCATTTTTTCAGTAATTGTAAAAAATTATCATTGACCTTGACCTTTGATGATATTGTGACTTGAAAAGATTTATACAATGATATTTTCAGTTTTGTTGTCTGATGCATAATTCTAGTTGAAAATTGTGATATTTATCTGTGAGGAGCTCTGTCATATGATGCAAGTTATACATCTGAAATTCTTTACAAATTGTATTGCAGTTGATCTCTTTTGAAAAATGTACAATGTGAAACATCTTCATTCCTTATGAAGTCATCACAAGTTGAAGTTTGATGTATGTTATAGCTGAGTAAAAGAAGTTTCTTTCAAACTTGTCACAGATTTTCACCCTCTACACCACATGATCAAAATGCTGAGAGATAATGGGTTAATTCTGTAAATTTTCAGTGTGAACTGGGATTATGTGATACAAAGGAAAGTCCATTATGCTGAATGTTGTTGAAACATGCTTTTTTTAAGGAACAGTGTAATTGATTAAAATAGAGGTTATTCATGCAAATAAAATAAGAAGAGAGCTGTTAAGAGTGGTTGTGTATAAATAAAAGATAATAATAATAGGAGAGAAAGTTTGGTCTAATTTAAATTAGACTGTTAATAGGTTCACCACAAAGATCAATCTCACCCTTAATCTAAGAATAAATTTGGAATCTACCTAATAAAGAACATTCCTAAATTTTTCCAGACAATTTGTCAAGTTATTTTCATAAGATATCATGCATTCTCATTTTTAATGACAGAAGTTTTTTTTTCAAAAGGATGATATATCGATATGAAGAAATCTGGTGATTATTAAACATTATCAGATACTATGTCTCAACCACACTGAATAATTCAACACTGTATTTCATAATCTGGTATCGTTGAGATGAGAGGTGGCCCATTGATTTAAGTTGGTTGGGGCTCCTCCTCCAAATGCTTTTTTATTTAATCAATTATTTATGAAAATGCAAATGCTAAATAATGCTTATATGAATAGAAAGTAGAGGTGTTCTAATGACTTATAAAAATACCAGTTTGTCTCACATGTCCATAATTAATTCATAATTATCTAAATTATCAGAGAATCATCAGCAGAATTCCAATGAGTGGCCAGTTAAGAAAGGTCAAAAAGTCTTTTTTGTTTATCCAGACTGTACATATATGCACATTTATGATTGGTTAAAACATTTAATTACACACAATATAAGAAAATAAAGATATGATTAAGAATACATGAGAATACATTTGTAACATCAATTAATCAAATAGTTTGCTTCATTTGACACTTAAATATAAGGAAACCCATTTTTAAACATATGCTATCCTGCAATCTGAGATCCCCTTTGGATGTCTATTTAATGCCTGTTAATGGAAGATTTCTGGGTTGGTCCCCCTTGGGTTTGGGGGTCTGTGGACTTGGTTCAACCAGTCCCTACAGTAGTTGAACCACTATGTGTGTACAAACTTGGTGATGATGAGCAAAATATTTCATTCTAATACCTGATTATATGTTGATTTGTTGTATGATGAACATCTTTTCTCCCCCAATATTCTTATAGTACACCATATACAACAACCAATTACTTTCAATTCATTTAGAACTTCTTCAACTAGACCATCATCAGTTGTAAATAATTCCAACTGAAAAACAATAAGATTACTAACTTTAACATACACCAACTGACAGTTTTAACATGAGACATTTGAAATAATGGCCACCATCACCAGTGTGAAAACTTTAGTTCTTAACAGGAGTGTTCTATTCTAGAACATTGAACATATGTCCCAAAATATAATATAAATAGGCTATGTTTAGAACCTACAGTAGTAATAAACTATCTCAAATTTGGTACCGTACAAAATCTGTAAAAAATTGTATTGAAGGGGAGGTATGCAATTTTAGTTATCAAAAACATTGAAAATATTTCTAAAATATGCTATTTTACATTTATGTACAATATATCTACTTGATTAAACTGAATTTGTTTTAAAAGGGTTAATTAAAAACATTGTAAACTATAGCTTTGTTGTTGGGCATCACAGAGACTTGATATTTTTTGTTGAAACCTAAGTTGAAACTTTCAGATTAAGGGATACTATTCTCTAGATTGGTCTATTGTTTTCATCAAATTGAGCCATCACCTTTAAGATGGAAAAATCTTCTCAATGTCATTTTGATGTTGTATTATGTCAAAAGTCGCCTCAGATGCCTAACAAAGAGAAAATCAAGACTTTGAAGAAAAGAAAAGAGATGAATAATCACAAGATAAAGTGGTTGGGTTCAAGAAAACAATTGGCAATCGTTTAAAAGTTCGCAGAGAAATTTGATCTTTCCTATAAGCTTCCCTGTGCGTCCATTTCAAAATGATTGTTTCCTTTTGATGTTTGTTCTTTGTAAAGAAAAGGGGAACGAGGTGATTATGACTGGTTTTCTGTATTTTGTAAAACTATTTATGATTATAATATTAGAGAATCATTTGATGTATATTTTATATTTAAAATGTAAGTATTTAACTATAAATCGAGTAGCGGTCTAAGGCCCTACGACAGGAACTCAACTCATCTCGGCCAACCTTATTAGTAAATCAGTAAAACCTACCTGACAGTATGAAGCAATAGGGTGCTCGGGAAGATAGTCATGACTAGCTGGTGATAGCAGTCCATTCACAGATGAAAGTGTTGTCAATTGATTGACAAGCCAAATGAAAATCCTGAGCTATATTCAATAATGTTGAATGTTGCCAGTGGTTCACTATTGATTCGTAACCTATTATGCAGTTGATTATGTAAATTCATTTAACATAAGTCATTTTTTCTGGGAACAAAACCAGGATTCTGAAAAATGAAGTATTTCCACAAATATCTGGATGGTGTTCCACATTTCATTTGGCCTAAGATGGATGATATAGATAAAGTTCACACCTCTATTATATTCTAATTGGTTATGTTGATTTAAATGAATTAAATTATTTATTTATTACAAGACAATGAGTGTTTTATTGAATTTTCAAAATTATTCTTAACATTATTACATCAACACTGGCAATCCACCACTGAGGAATATCTAATAGAACTTGATTTTACAGAAGAAAAAAAAAACAGATCAAAATCAAATGCTTAGATTTATTTAATAATTGTTTATTGGCCATTGATGAAACACCCAAAAAGTATTATTGATTTGTGTTAAAACTTCTTAAAAATGTAACATAATCCAGATATCTTCCAATAGAATGTATTCTTCAACTTTCTTCAGTTACACAAACTTTAACTCTTACAAAATCATTAGGATTTATTTAAAAAAAGAAATGTCTAACCAATTTAGAGCATGTTCATGTTCCTGCAACTAACAATATTTCCTTTTGAAATTTGCTGCAAATTTTGTGTCAATAACAATGTAGTCAATAGCTAGTGTGAGTAAAATACAGATTTTGTAGAACAGACAGAAAGTTCAGAACCAAGTGAGACTACACAGACTAAAGAAAGAGAGACTGAAACTTCATTGAATAGGAAAAATCTGGAAAATCATATAAGCGTTCCCAATCATTTGGTAAAGCTGTAAGGAAAAAAAATGAAAAATCAGTCTACTGGCGACAGGCTTGCCATGACAATTGGAGTCTCCCTGAATGATTTAGTCAAGGGCAATAACTCATCCATTAAACCATTCAACAAAAAAATCCTTAAATTCGAACTGTCCAAGATGTCATCAATATATATGATCACGTCAAATTTCACTTTAATCAGATAGAAACTGTAGTCTCACGAACAAATTTTACACATTTTGACTGTGTCAAGGGTAATAACTCAAAATCAGTTAGTCGAAAAATTGTTAAATTCGAACTTGACCGAGATCTTAACAATGCCAATGCTCATACCAAGTTTCATCAAAATCCATTGAAAACTTCAAGCTGCAATTGAAGATGTTCAAAATGGAATATCATATAGACAGGCTGGGGAAGCCCATGAAATTCCTTTCAGAATATTAAAAAATAAAATAGAAAAAAAACATACAAAAAGAGCTGGGGGTAAAAACAATATTTTCCAAAGAGGAAGAACTGCAATTTGTAAATCTTAAAATGTTCAGAGTCAGTGGGGTCAGTCTATCACTACTACTCTACTTGATAGCTAAACGGATGTTGTCCCTTTAGGGCAGAAAGATAAGCAATTCCCAGACAATATACCAGGTTGTGATTGGGTTGCAAGCTTCATCATCAAGCATAAAGCCTTAAGAACAGCTGCAAACATAAAAAGTTCCAGCCAGAGCTGTAAAGACAAAGTTCAAAATGACTAATTATTTTAATAATCTTGAATTATGTTTGAAGGATATTCCCAATACCTGCATAATCAATTATGATGAAACCAATCTTGAGGATGATCCAGGAAAAAAGAAATTTATTTTCAAAAGGGGATATAAGTATCCTGAATATATACTAAATTACACTATGGGTAGCACATCAATTATGCAGATGTTTTCCCTCTATATGTAATGTATTAAGCAGAGCACATGTGGGATGCCTGGTGTGAAAACGGCCTTGCAAATGCAAGATATTACCATACTGTAAAAGGTTTGACAGCCCCAAAGTGCTACTTGGTGACAATCTGTTATCCAATATACATACAGATATAATTGATAAATGTTCCAAGCATGATAGAAGATTTGTTTTTCTATCAAACAGCACACACTTTACACAGCCTCTTGATCTTGTCCTCAACTTCTACAACAACTTTGTTTACGTATTGGCATGATAAATAATGAAATCCTTGTGAAAGTAATCGAAATCTGTGGAATTCATCCATTAGATCCACAGAAGATTTTACGAAAACTACAAGACTCTGATGAAAAAGCTACTGCTGCACCACAGACCGTAAGGCAACCTATGTTATCTCTGCAAGAAACCTGACATCCACAAAAGGAGTGTGCGAAAAAAGGAAGAAGTTGGTAAATCTGTATCAGTACTAGATCTTTTGACAGTTGATTCAGAACCAGGAACTAGCAAATGCAAAAATAGTAAAGGTACGGTTCAAAATGCCTCATTGTTGTGTGTATAAAAGTGCTTCCAGTGAATTGTAGAGATAATGGTGACAACCCACACGTTGGCTTGTAATCACGTCACAATGAGATAGATACCATTATCAACTCCACACTCTTTCAAAGAAATGCCATTTATTGAGGCACTTGAAGGAAGTTCATTCTCCTACCTTCAGTATCTGTGAGTACTGCAATAAACAGTTCAGGAGAAAAGAATATCCCAACAAGCACAAATGTAAACGAGGAACGGCGAACCCTACCACCGTCGTTGATACTAAGGATGATCCCCCTACAGATATCCTCCAAGAAGCCATTGAAGATTCATTGACACCTCCGTCTTGCTCTTACTCCACAGAGACCATCCCTGGATCCAGATTTTCGATGCCGGAAGAGCCGGGCGAGTATTTTTCCACCGCAGAAGATCTGCCGAGACCCAACCACACCCCGCTGGGGGCACCATTTCCAGTCTTCAAACACAGGGATTGGAACCAAACCCTCTCTCCTTGCAAGTCAACTCGGGGCAGAGAGCTGGACCACCACACCATCGTGCAGGTCTGATATCTGGCACACCCGAGACTGCACTTCCGATGCTCACTTCCATCAAGGCAACGCTATCCAGCGAGATCACAGAAGACCCTCTCATACCATTACAGATAACCAGCGAGATCACAGTAAGACCCTTTCTTACCACTACAGCTAACCAGCGAGATCACAGAAGACCCTTTCTTACCACTACAGCTAACCAGCGAGGATTTAGACACCTCAACCCTAATCCTGAACAAGAATAATAAAATATAACTACGTTCTCTTTGTGTCTCACTTCCATTACCCCATCACCTCCATATGTTCAACCCCTACCCTGGTACACGCTACCAGGATTGTTTATTTGGTCTCTCTCCTCCCTCACACTAGCCTCCCCTTCCAACCATGCACGGGAAAAAAAAAACTCAAATTCCTCCTAATATCTCAACCCCGGTAAATTCCACATCCAACCCTGGTAACTCTGCCGAGAATTTTTCATCCCCTCCAACCCCAAGCAAAAATTTATACTGGGGTCAAACAGTTTATAAGTCTGAAGAGTTCAATCTGAATGAAACTAGTTACTGTAAAAATTAGGGATATTTTACTTGCTGGATTTAAAGAAGTATGATGGAGCCTGTATAAAATGGAGACAATGTAATTGTGAAAATAAATAAATGCAGTCTCTGAAATGAAAATTATACTTTAACATGATGCGCTGGGAAAAGTTATTTTGATGCTATATAAGTCAGTTATTTTGGGAATATTTCAGCTATTATAAATACCTTTTTTTTTTTTACGTTAGAAGTTACACATCAGAGGCCTGATCAAAACAGGCACTAAAAGGACTTTCCAAGGCAATTCTAAGTTTAGTGAAAAAAATAAGCAAGGAATAATAAGATAATAATTCAAATATCATCTTCTATGGCACTGACATAAGAAGATAGCCAAGTGATTATTATTATTATACTGCACTGGCCTATATTGTAACAGTAAATAGGTAAAATGCAAAGAAAAGAATAAGTCCATTTTCATTTCCTAGGTGAGACTGAAAATGCCATAAAAATCTAGCCTAAAAACTAACCTTAAGGGTAGGCTTTGGCCTATAGTAAAAAAATAGCCACTGTTGACTGTGTTAAGTAAAACAGAGTGAAACAGAGGGAAAATATAATTGTTTTCAAAAACAATTTCTATGTACAGATTTGAGAGAATCCCAAAAGATACATGTAAATGACGGTCTTGGTCAGATTTTTGTGTCGCTGAGTCTTGTCAGAAGTTTCACTAATTGGCATGGGCACAAGGGGAGACAAAAATCTGCAGTAAGTCGTTTTCCATCATGTCGATAATCACATGCAGAGTATGCATTTGCAAGGAAAATGAATCTGATTGGATGATGAAGGTCCCTCTAGCAGACCAAAACCACACCTTAAGAAATCAAGCTTAATAGCTTGAATAACCCTCGAATATCTGAGACTACTAGGCATATTACAGTAGAGTATCGGTAATACAGTGGGTGCAAAAGGATGTTTCGGACTAACAATTCATTTTAACAATAAGTAGACCGGTATTAAATCTCTATCAATCCATGTGGCGTGATTGACACAAATTCAAATAAGATGTAAACGAACTTTACCTCAAATTTCTCCAAGAGTGCCATTGAGCAGTAAATTACACTTCAGTTGATTCTGTATATTGTTTACAAAATAAGACCGATCCAGCATGCAGAACAATCTTTTAAAATGGGTGCGTCTAAATACTCAAATGGATACAAAGTGATGAAAACGAACACGAACGTTTGAACACAAACATAAAACCGTCCATTCTTCTTTTCTCATTTGCTTCTTAAGTTGACTAAATCCTGTCTCTCAATGTTCAACTTCAGTTATTAAAATTTAGGTTTGATGCAGTCAACTGTGTAAATTTCACATGTGATTTTTGTGATGATGATGAATCCTAATCAACTGGTTGAATATTAGTTGTTCAATATGTTTGAGTTTGAATTAAATTTTTCTAATTCTCTGAATTGTACTATTTTCACATTAGTAAAGCAATAATTGAATTCAATGAATTTCTCGTATATTTTCGAGACACTTTAAACATTGGAATGGCAGTCTGACATAAGATGCAATATTAATGACCCATTTTTTCATTGGAAGTACATCAAGCAGTCGGTATGCCTTCTTAACAGTTTAGTTAATCAAAGTATAGTCAATGGAACTGCAAATTTTTTTTCTTTGGAAAGTTGCACCCCTGGGCATATGCCATCGTGACTGGGGCATCTCTTTTAAATTGAAAATTGTTATATTAAGGTATATGCTTGTTTATAAGTTTGCCTTGTGAATAGTTTGACATGTGCAAAGTTTGAAGGAAATCTGTTTCAAATAATGCATTTATTAATTGGCATTAATGATAATAAATCAGGACATAGCTTTCTTTTCACACAATCTTGAAAGGAGCTCGCTGTGGATACACAAAATCATAATCATAATATAATGAACCCAAAAAAATTTCTGAAACATTAGGAAAGCGATTAGGCTACTGACACCTGCAAAATACAGACAGCTTTGAAAAATAAGTACATTCATTTAATTTTGTGGAATTTCGTCATCATCGACGGGATTGCCACGGACAAGTATATCATGTAGAATTTTGTTTTTAGAATATTCCAATCGACTCCTGTCAAGAAGTCGGTGCAAGTGTCAAATAGGTAAGTCTTTTTATCTAAATTAATGATTGAAACTTCCCAAAAAGTTTTTAAATAGGTCTATGAATCGTCGGAAATGAAAATTAATTTAATAGAGTTTTACTTCCTACTTTTCTGGGCTAATGCACTGTTCCATGAAGGACATTTCCATTAGCCTACTCTTTTCGGTTTCAAACTGGCGATCGATCTTTTACTTTCTGTGGCACAAGGCGCACGGGGCATCGGAACGACTAGACAGATTGGCAGGAGAAAACCGGAAGGTATTATCTCGACCTCATGTTAGAGAGCAAAAGCCACGGAGCTTGCGAGGCTGCCAATGAATCGTCGGAGACCAGTGCCATTCTTCTCACCCACCCACTTCCTTCAAATCGCACTCTTTCCCCTCTCACCATGTAATCGACGGAGAAGCAAGGCAAGATGAAGTCACGATTCCCAAGACACCAAAGAAAATTATTGTTAAAGAAAATCGTAATCAAAATCCAACAATATTGTGCCAGCTAGGAATCTATTAAAGCCATCTTGTACATCTGAAAGTGTAAGAAACGTGGTCTCTCCTGTAAAACTTTTACCGAAGCAAGAATGAATTCCATAATAGAAGCATATTATCTCATACCTACTATAGCAGACAAACGCAAATGGGTAGTTTCCAACAGAAACCATTTACCACTTACCGGATGCAGATGGACAGCTAGTACAGGTATGTCGTGTAGTGTTTCTGGCTACTACCGGCGTTGCTGAAAGACAGATCCGCACCGCTTTGAAGAAAGTATCCAAAAAGGGGTCGTAGATGGCGGAATTAACGGTCGGTAAAGTGTATCAAATGTTAAAGAATGAAACTGGCAAAACAGACATCTCATTTGCAACTTACTACAGAGTATTCAAACAGATAAATTAAAAAAAAGATTAATGTGGTATTTGTGAAGGTTTACGCACAGCTTCAGATTGTGAAAAAGCAACACTTACAGACAGATACGTATCACACATTGCCGAAAAAGATGCATACAGACCAGATTAAATCCAACAATGATCCAAGTCACATCCTTGCATCTTTTGACTTGCAACAAGTCATCTACCTTCCAAAAACTAACAGATGTGAAGTGTTCTATAGAAGACGCCTGTCGAATTATAATTTTACAATTTACAACATTAAAACAAGGTGTGAGATGCTATTTGTGGCATGAGGGAATTGCATTCAGGGGTTCACATGAAACAGCTTCAAATGTTTACGATTTTCTAAGGAGGGCTGACAATAGCGGTTCGAAAAAAGTATCTCTTTGCAGATGGATGTTCTGGTCAAAACAAATATTCGATTTTGCCAGCAATGCTATTGAATTTTATTTTTATAAAAGTGGATCCAGTGTATTACCTGTAAGAAGTGCCCATACACATGACATGCTGGTTTACGTTACAGACGTTTAGGGTTGGTGTCTTCTTCAGTGATGACTTTTTAAATTGGTGCAACTTTCATATCTGCGAGGGAATGATGGTTTTATCTAGATGGTGGGAGATGTTTAAACGATTACCGTTGATTCTTTCTCTCAAAGAATTTTTAGTTTCGCCTACGTATTGCTTACCGTTATGTATATTAGAAAAGCAATTAGTTGTTAAAATATGCTCGCAGGCCTTACACCTTGTAGATCTGCACGGCTGTGATCCAAAAGATTGATTAAAGTTTATTGGAACGACATTTGTATTCCGATTCTCAATTTCTGAAAGAGTTTCGCTTTTAATGATGCATATCGCTTTTGATATCCCCGCTCTAGCAAGTAAGAGAACACTCAACAAAACAAAACCACTTTTAAAATAAAACCAATATAATGAAAATAGCACAGGCCTATTTATAAATAATATGTATAATTTACAAAGTTTTTGATACTAAAATTTTAGATAATGCCCATTTCATTTCCGAATAGGGGTTAATCCTAGTGACACAGAGTCAGACTAAAGTAAGAGCTAGAGGTAGACAATAAGAAATATTTACGCACAAACTACAAGAGAACCTTGACCAAACGTTATTTGATCATTTGTAAAGATGCGGGTGTTGGCATCATTTCTTCTTATCATAATAAAAAATTATTGCGATCAGTTCCCTCCCTTGACTATTGAAATTAAAGAAATATTTTCTAGTAATACTTGTTTGGTGCCACCTCTCACTATGAAATACTTATGATTGATATACTTCCTCATGAGCTCATTAGGCCTATCTGCCACCAATCTAGCGTCTAGTGGAAATACCTAGTAACGAACAGTTTGGTACTTTCGAGAAAAATCGGTTTAAGTTTCCAACCCCTGTACAAAGGTTGTCTAAGGTGCTATAGGGAGTTTAATAATAGGATAAACTGAATTGTTCTGAAATACATCAAACAGATATCCAAATGTAGGCTATATCTTGATTTAATGTGACTTCCTAATTTTCCTTAGGATTTATACAAATGTAAAACATAACAATGCACAAAACTGCACGCCATAATCAATCGATTTCACAAGTTATTCAAGCATTTAGAGAACATAACAAAGAAAGAATTTGAAAACAGTTGAACATTTTATTTCTTCTAAAAATTAATGCAACATTTAAAAACTAATGGGCATCAAATTATATTTCAAAATAAATTTTCAATATTTTGCTTATGGGTTTTAAGAACGACAAAAGTTACAAAATCAAATACTACCAACATTGTCTTTAGACCATATTCCTATTCAAGAAGTAGCATACCACAAACATTTAGGCCTGACCTTTCAAAAAACTGTCAATGGGACGTACATATTAATTCGATTTTAACCAAAACTGTCAGGATGATAAACTGTCTCAGATCTCTCAAATACAGATTAAAAAGGAAATCTCTTCTCAACATCTATACATCTTTTATTCGACCACACTTTGACTATTGTGATATTATTTGGGACGGGTGCACTGCCGAATTGAGTAACAAACTAGAAAACCTACAACTCGATGAACTTCGTACCATATGTGGCGCTGTGAAGGGCACCAGCCATAACTTACTGTATGAAGAATCGGGAATTTTACCACTAAGAGAAAGACGAGAACGGCACAAATTAATAATGATCTATAAAATACTGCATAATATGACTCCATGCTATCTTAACGATCTTCTTAAACATAGAAATACCCCCTATAGCCTTCGTAACTTTCATTCAATCAGCGAATATTTCTGTCGAACAGATCTATTCTACAAATCCTTCATTCCCTCTTCTATACGTTTCTAGAACCAACTGCCTTCTTCTCTACAATCTTCACCTTCTATATCCATCTTTAAATTCGCTCTGAAAGCTACAGACACAATAGTTCCTGATTGTTACTCTCTTAGTCCTCGAAATTGCCAAATTTTGCATTGCCGTCTTCGTCTTTCTTGTAGTGATCTAAATGGTCACAAGTATCTCGGACACATCTCTGATAATCCAACTTGCCGATGCGGTCATCTTTTTCAAGATGCATTCCACTACCTCATACAGTGTCCCTTACATGTAGATGCACGAAATTGCTCAATCTCATTAATTCAACAAGATCTTATCACTATACATAAATTACTATATGGAACAGATTGCATCAATACTTCTCAAACTATATTTCAACATGTACATAATTTCATTAACTCCAGTAAACGATTTTACTTGTCTTTTTGGATATCTCGTGTGTAGCTTTTATTTTATTTTTTTTTTTATTTATTTTTTTTTACTCTTACTTTTATAATTATATTTACAACTTAATCAATATTTTGTATATCCATAATTTTGTTATTTATTTTTACTTGTTTTTTTTATGGTATATATGTTTTGTTATTTTGTAAACTTTAAAATTCTTGTGAAATTTATTGTATTTATGGAGAAGGGTTATATAGACGAATGCCTGTTCCCTAATCCCATTCATACTTTTTATGAATAAAATATTTTTTTACAAAAAAAAAGTTACATTTCCTGGTCAGTTTTTCAATGAAATCAGAGTTCATTATTTGCACTAATTCAACGAAATCATCAAAAGTGAGAATTTCAGGTGTGGTGAAAGGTGGGAATGTACATGTATTAAATGTTTCTACTAAATGTTAAAATAAGGTATCTTCTTTTTGGATCATGCTCGCGAGTGTAATGACTGACTTCAGGGTGGTAAGAATTAATATGTTGTCTGATGACATCTTGATTCACTTTGTTGGTAAAGGCCCTACAACCTCGTTATCAGTGGTTGGTGACAGCCCCCTCGCTGGATGTTTTTGCAATTTTTCGATGAAACTGTGATATTGCTATTAAGCCAACTCCTGCGTCCTCCAAAAGGGAGTGTCCAGAAAACAAGATTAATTTGTTTCCTGTGCTCTTCAGATATTTTATAAGAACACTTTCTGCGATAACTATCCTTACACGATTCAAGCAAAGGGTATTTTTCTAGATGTGTCTTCCTCCCATCTTCTGAGCGTGGTCTTTTCCTTTGTTTCTGCAAGACATTTGGCTCTGTTTAAAAGTAAGTTATCTTACATCTGCTTGTACATGGTCACTTTCTGTTTGGTCATTACTTCTCCCCTTAACAGCTTGCTCAAGTGCTTCAACATCTCCAACGTCCCCCAGTATAATAATATCATGAATGCTTGACCCTTCAGGCATTGTGACATCAGATATATCATTAACATCAATGATGTCGACTGCGCTGGAATCCATGCAGTCATCACTGTTATTCATTGTTGTGCTGGTGAAACATAAATCCTGGTCAGAAACAACTTCATTATAAACCTCTTTTACAATGTTATCTATCTTTAAATGTCTATTCTTTAACTTCGAGAGAAATAAGTATTTAAAAGCTTATTATAGAAAGTTTCCATCTGCCCTAAAGATGCAGCATTTGTTTACATGCAAAGGTTCAGAACTCCGGAAATTATGTAAATTTGTTGATATTATTGTTAAAAATTTGATAATATGTAAGTTTACTATTAAGAAATTATGTACCATAACCTATGAAATGGATCGATGATATTGTAAATATTTTTGTACTTATTTTCCAAGTATTGTTTTAAAAAATTTCTATGTCTCATAACGAGATTCTATGGAATAAAGTTTATTATTATTATTATTACACATAAATCTGTAGAGCTATTTTCATCTTTAGGGTCGGCAATAAAATCCATTGCTGGGTTCTGTGCTAGCTTCAAAGCCAGTTCAACCATTTTTCTACCCCTGGACAACATTTTGAAGCAAATTGTGTAGGCCTAGCACGTTTTTTCCTAGGCTAAGGAGGATGCCATTTTTCTAGGTCATGTGACTATAACCTAGCAAGTTACATTAGGAATATATATCAGCAATGGGAAAATTTAGTAATATACACAAAAGATATCATTGTACAATGTAAAAAGCTGGTAAGTGTGCATACTAGTTTTTTCCTCTGGATACATGACCCAGTGGTGGCTATGAAATCTTAATGTGATTCAGAAGTTTAGGTAGACTTTTTCCAAACAAAAACAGCATAAAACAATGGAAACAAGCCTAGTAAGTAAGATTTCGACCATACTCATTCTTTTTAATGTTAGGTACTAGGTATTTCCAATGGCCGCTATAAATGTTTCGCCAAATGGAATTCGGGTTTCGTTTTGCGGTTTCGATCGTTAGTAGTTTACTTGGTTTATATATAGGTCAGTGGGCACACTGTACAGGACTAATAATAGCGACAGCTTGTAGCATCATCTGTCGGTTATATCTCTCCAGAGTAGCGAGGCCAACTCAACCATTTGCCTTTTCCGGACACTTATAGCATCCACTAATTGTGTCACAGCTGAAGGGTCTTTTCTGTCTGATTTATTATTGGGGCACACACAGGTAGATTCAGATAAGTTTGATATACCAGAATAAAAAATCATATTCATATCTATTCATGAAATAATCTACCAATTCCTTAGCTTAATGGTTCCATAGCAAATCCTTCAATTGATAATTATTAATATTACAATGCACAGCAATGTCAGAAAGTTCTACAAGAAGAAAGTTTCCACCAATAGCCCGTTTCAACGAGTTTTTTTTTTATTTCATCAGCTTGCCTTGTCTCCTTCTTACATTTAGAAGCTGAACATGTTGCTGTTTACACAATACACACATGTGCGCAAATGTACAGTTATTCCTTACACATCCAACGACTCCGTTAAAATTATTGCGTAGGGCCTTAGGCAACTCCATGGTAATACTGAATCTTGCGACCTCTTACATCAGAATCAGGTTTCCGTGATTTGTTGGTGGAGTCCCCTTTTGTCGAAGCTCAAAACTCCGTTCTATGGTTAGAACCAAGGCAAATGGAGCAGTACAGAGGTTTTATATAGATACATAATGGTATATTCAACAGACCCCAGTTAACTTTCAATCCCTGCTCCAGAAAGTTGGGCGACTTTCAAGAAGAAAGCCTGATGCATAAAACAAAGTACCACCATAAGTTGAGGCCATGGAAGTTATGTGGGCTAGGTAAATGTAGATTCTAAATGTGGAGGTTGCTAAAGAACAAGAAAATTGATATGATCTGTTGAAGGTTTTTATTAAAAGATGACACATGCGGTGCATCATGTGCTGCTATTTCAGCCGGGCTTATAAACAATTCACTAGAATTTCTTAACGTACCTCCAACGTCTTCTGGTAAATCAGTTGAACCGCTTAAAGGTTGTTGTAGTAAAGTTTGAATGGTTCCAGTGCGATTTCTTACATCAATGTGTAAGTGCTTCTGCTTAGGCTTAATTTAAAAAAATCGCAGCATGTCCGTCCTCGTGGCCACGTATTCTTGAAACGATCTTAGCGCAAGGATCTCCCCCTATACCTCACATGAGAGTCTGTGGCCCTCTTTACCTTCAGCTGATATTTTCCATTTCCTCTATTTTTTTCGTTCCTCACTGGGATCCCTGAAATAATAGACTTTTTGTGTGACCACATTTTGTAGAGATAGAAATTTCTATAAATCTTGTAAAGTAGATAACTACCAATGTATAATTTGATCCATTCCAATAAAATAAATCAGAACCAACATTTTGCCATGGAAATCACGATGGGTCAAGAGGTTCAGCATTTATCTGATCTATGTTTAATGCAATTAGTACAATTGTGCAAAAAGATATTCAATGTCAGAGTTGATTCCATACCATATTTTTTTTTAGCTCGTTCACATTTCACAATACCCTGATGACCTTCGTGTAATTTCTAACGAATTTTGACTGTAGGTACAACTAATCTAAACCTTCTCGTCTCTGTTTAGGACGACTTTCTCTGCATTAAGACCGCCACAAATTCATATGAAGATGCAGATATCTGATGTAAGGATCATAAAAGGTTAAGATAGGCACTGAAACAGGAACATATAAGGTTAAGACAGGCACTGAACTAAATTTCTTCTTTATTTCAACGAAAAATTTGTTTTGCCTATCTTCCATGTCCACGTGTTATCCTTCTTGAGAAGCTCAAGTACAGAATGTAACTGACCAGCAATAGTAGGTGAATTTTTTTCCAGATGATTTATCATCCAAATGAATCTTCTCGCTTCCGTGACATTTGTAGGTGGAGGCATATCCATAACAGGCTTGATTTTCTTTGGATCTCGACTAATACCATGCTGGTTGATGACATGTCTGACAAAGGTAATACTGTCTTTAGAGCCCCGGTTCCCAACCTGGGGTGTTTTCAACCCCTTGGGGTATGGGACTAGGGTGTCAAGGTTGTGGCCAACTAGTGTAGGAGAAGAATTTATTTTGAATTGAGCGAGCACCTCACATCATCACATGCTGAAAATGTGGATGATACAAATTCTTGGGGGTATGAAAAGTCTAAATGATTGCTCCAGGGATGTGAAGGCTAAATAGGTTGGGAACCACTGCTTTAGAGGACGCACCATTTCTCTGTTGAACGTAACCCCAGCACTCTGGAGCGAAGACAAAAACAATTAAAGTCTACTATCTTGTTCTTCTTGGATTTCCTAAAAACCAGAATGCCACACATATTACATAAATACCCTTCTAAGTTCTCTAAAAGTTGTGACGAGGACTTTTGCAATACCTCCATAAAGGTATTATAGATGTAATTAGTAAACTTGATGATTTGTTTAAAGGAAATTGCCAAAATCCCGAATTAGCATCGATTTTCGAGAACATCATGACACCGACAAGCTGACGTACGATTAACGCTCGGTAGTAGATGCCGTTAACGAATGACAGATTTATTGAGCTGAGTCAGGTCTACACATATTCTTACTGCTTAAGAGTGTGAGCCGTTCTCCTTACTTCTTAAAGATTGCTTCCTCTCCACCACCACTATTGGCGCGCATCACTCAGTTAGCTTTTCAGCTTGTGAAATTACACCTTGAATGCGTTTAAGTTCGTTTTTAACTTGGTTCATAGGCGGAACAACACTGCATCCTCTTTTAGTTTTATAGAGTATTCACCTTTCAGCTTTCCAAGACCTATAAATAGTTTTGAGTATTTATCTTAATAAAACGTAGATAGTCTTTTACTTTCTAAAAAAGTCAAAAATTTACGAGACCACATAAAAAATATCTTATGTAATTGTTAACAATACAAAAATTGACCAAAATTCTAAATAAATAATCTTTTTCGTTTCCTTCTTAGCATTGCAAGCCAGTTGTCTAGGGGCATGTACAGACGTTCATGCTCAGTTCTTAGTTGAATAAGGTTAAATATGTAAACTCTCATTATTTCTCTTAATGAAGACTAAGTGAGAGAATTGTTTGATACTCATTTCAAACACATAAAAGCGGACCTAAAGAGCATCTAGGTGCCAGTAGTTACTGTATTGGAAATTTGAAAATTTTTATTTCATTTTTAAACGCCCATGAAATGTGATTTTAATGGAATTTTTTGTGATCATTTATATTGATGAGATCGTGGTCAAGTTCGAATGTGGCAATCTTTCGATGATCGGTTTTTTGAGTTATTGCCCTTGACTTGGGAAAAACGCGTCAAAATTTGTTCGTGAACACAATAAATTTTAACAAAATGAATATTTACTTAAACCACATTATTAAGTCTGTCCGTATTTGGTCAGATCAATTTTAAGAATATCACAAATTATTCTAGACAAAATGTGTAAAATTTTAGAATAATCAGACCACTATTGATATAAAATAATGACCATTTTTTTTAGAATAGGAGCCGCTACTTTTGGAAGATGGTCATCTGATTGTTACAAACGTTACTTTATATACCAGATTTACAATCAGTTGATCTAATTTCCTAGATAATTAACTTCAAATCCTTAACAACCCTTCAACCATCCATTTTTATACTACTTCATTTTTGCTACATGGAAACACTTAGAAATGGCATCTGTTGTCGAAAAATGAATGGCCGACCAATTTTGTCTTTCAGTTCCACTTTTCTGAAGATAGCTGATCTCCCATCGTGAATCTTCTAGACTGGAGAGTCCCACACATTGTTGATATACTTGATCCAAATTTCAGCTCAAATTGACTATCAGCTGAATTTTTGTTTATATATGGAATTATTAACATTGTACAAATATTGTTATCAAATCATTCCTAGAATAGACTGTGAAATTTTATTCTATGTTGTTTGGTAGTTCGTGTACACTATCATTGTACTTTCTATTACGACCTAATTGGATAACGTGATTGAGATAAGGTCGACTATTTACCGTATGGTTCCGGTCACATGTTAAAACGTCTTACCAACATGTTGAGGATAATTCTCGTTTCACTGTTAATATCTTTAACGCACGGTGTAAGTTTAAACTTTCTATTTCCATCGACTGTTGCTGCTTGTCCTAACGCTTATGAAAAGTTGAAACAAAAGGGAATGCAATAATGGTCCCACTATGGGTTCTACAGCGTTTATCATGAAGGAATGTAATTGAAAGGAAAGACGGACATTGTCGTTGACAAAAATACGTCCTCAGGGAGAAAAAGCTGTTTGAAAATGAAAAGTAGCTAGTCTAATTATTCGCTCGTATTTATTAGTTACATATAAATACATAGCCACTACAGTAATGTCTAGCACTATCATTCTTGATTTTTCATTCTGTTAACCTTTCGCTTGACCTTTGTTTTTTTTTAATTAGACTAGCTTATCAAGTCCGCTAGTAATACGCCACGGAAGACACATATTGTTCGCGTCACATTATCCCGTCGCTGGAAAGGGCAGCCACGTGATTGGTTAAAACAGAGGTCAAGCAAAGGTTAACAGAATGAAAAGTCAAGAAGGACAGTGTTAGATCTTAGTGCAGTGGTCACGTACAAAGCTAATAGCTTATAAAACATTCGAAACGAAACTAATGAAATACGAACGGAAGTTAGGTTTAGTTATTCTATTTTTCTTCTTTTTTTTTTTTTTTGACTGAGGTAGCTGTCGATGCTAATAACTCTTCATTCATAGATAACATCGCCTCATCCGAGATACCATCTATAAATGCACATAAGCACCAATGTACATCGAAATCGTATGAAAACTTTATTCGATCACGAGTTGACTTTGATGACTTTTGGAAACATTAAATTTATTTTCATATACAAAATCATCAACCAAAAATGTGGACCACTAAAGAACGATAACTCGTGCTCCTCTGCTGCAATTGAAGAAAAATGAAATTCACTTCATAATTTTTTCATCCATTTTCTTATATTTGACCTCCCTTTCCTTACTAGTTTCTACCGTAAGAACAACAGATAAAACTTTTATCATATTTTATATTGTCGTTATTCTACAGCACACGACATTTTCTTTACAGATTTGGACGAAACTTTTTTTTATGACAATCCAGGATGGGCCCTTTCAAAAATCGTAAAATTTTAAATATGAGTTATTGCCCTTGTCTTTCGAACTCGTTCAATTTAGAACTCGGTAAACACTCAGTCCTTGTTTACACGCCTGCAACATCTAGAGAGGCTGACTTTAACTTTGATGGTTCAATTAATTCTTTGATAAATCTCAACCGTAAATATCTGGAATCGAGTCTAAAAATTACACTCTGTTAGGAAAAGGTTTATGTTATATTTGCTTTATTTTATCTCTACAATGTCCTTTTAAGATTTAACAATTTTTTGTAATATTCAAAATGAAAATGTAATGTACCAACGAAAATTATTCTTGCTGTTAATTTTAAAAAAAAAATTATTTATTAATTTCAGGCCACTTGGAAACCAACTAGTTGGGAACATTGTCGCACCAATTCAGACTGTCCTAATATTAAACAACAATGTTGTTCCATTACGCCATCACTTGGTAAAAGACAGGCTATGTTTCCTGTCTTTGTGAAATATTGTCTACCTTATAAAGTGGAAACGGCTCCATGGTGTGAACTTAGATTACAGTACAATTCAACCACACCTAATTACCATGGATTGTGTCCGTGTGCACCTGGTTTAAGATGTTCACCATCTACTGAACTGAATAATGATCATTATCCTAGAGAAAGATTTGGTAAATGCAAACCAATAGCATAAGAATGTTAAATCGTAGATGGTTTTGATCAATTAAAATAACTTTTTCAATATTACGTTGTTTTGTCAATGAATTAATATAAGTCAGTATTATTGTTTGATACGATTTACTTAAGCGTATTTGAAACTGTATGCTTGTCCAGCAGTATTGAAACAGATAATGCTTATGGCTAAAGACTAAAGAGGCAAAATGTATTTATAATGTGTCAGGCTTGTTTCACTTATAATCTCCTGCGATAATGTCTAATAATTTATTTTTATTGCATGGATGCTTTACAACCATTATACAAGAATATGCTTAAACTCGTTGTGTCCCTGATGTCACTCTGCAAATGAGTTTGTCAACTGCGCACCTTTTTCTGAAAGCCAAGTAGCTGATATTGATAATGTTCGTTTGATATATTTGGAATTTTTTAGTTATATTTATTCATGAACCGTAGATTGACTTGATCTGATGACTTGATATAGAGTATATATGGAATTAAACGCTGGCAAGTTATTTTCCAGTATTTCTGTTGGTCTAAAAATAATAAACGGGTAAGATACACGTTTATCCAGTCCCCATTGGTAGGTCGTACATGCAATGAATCGTAGTGTAAAATATGTCGAAAAAGACTTATTGACACGTGCCTTGAAGGGCTACAGATTATAGACTAATTAGATAGCTATATAGATATCCAGATTGTCTTTAAAACATATATAATTATTTCATTCAACTACAATTATTGCTTGTTATAATCCTGATAGAGGCTTCAATAAATTTGTAGCTGACACTAAAGTTAAAACTTGAAGCCTCGGGTTATAGCTACACCTGGTTCTATACCCCCATGTCATTTTGACTGATACTTACAATCACCTATTATTACATAGTGTCAATTTAAAAAAAAAATACTTTAAATGGTACCAATTGAAAATGTGTCAAACTCTATTTATCTTGGGATTTTGGATTCAAGTTCAACTTCACATACTTTATATTTTGAATAAAAATTATCGATGTTTCAAGTGTTTTGTGTTTACATGTCCATTAATTCCATTGAATTATTGAAGTAGGAGGTTTGATTGAAAATTATTCGGAGCTTAATTAAGCAATTGTTCTCCTAGCTGTTTCCAATTTTCCGTACATTGTTTTTAATGCACTCTGTGAGCGTACTAGTAAAAGATGAATAGCATGTGGTAGTTTTAAAATGAGTTTGAAAAGTTCAAAAATACAATCGGAATATCCGCAACTGAAAACTAACTAAAATTTACCAGAGACACATTTCATACCGTCATTGGTCAAACTGAAAAGAAGTTATTTTATGTGTTCCGATACCATCAAAATTGACATTCGATTAAGACACATTTATCTCTTCTTAAATAAATTGAAAGAGGGCATAGTTGATAAATTTATCTGGAATATCTTCCTTAGCTTTGCACTTTTGTGGTGTGATGTATAATGCATGAATGGGTAATTCCGTTTTTTACAACAAATTCACAAGAATGTCCAAATTGTACAATTATTATTTCCACAATTTATATTATCAAAAACCATTGATTCTTTCTTCACGAGTGTATGTCTTATTGTTTTTCTACAGTTCAGTTTTACTATTCAAATATTTTCCTCAATTTCCATATTTTCTTGATTTATGACAAAAATATTGTGCTCTATATGTGAATAATATTGTTATATGGTTATTTTTGACAATAGAAATATCTGTATATTATAATCATTCCACCTTATTATTACAAAAATGTTACCTTTGGGCTACGATTAGTCCATACGGTTGGAAATTGACCACTTATTGGATTGTGTAGTCTAGATTTGCCAGACCATATTTGTAATCGGTAATTAGTAATGTGCCTGGAAGACACCACCTCAACATTACGCGACGTTTCAGTTAGACGAATTTGTAAGTGCTTTAGCACAACAAATCCAATAGTACTTGAATAACAATACAGTAGTTACGATTTATCTGTGAATAACGAATTCTGTAAGAGAAAATCTTCTATGCCAATATTGACACTAGTTATTTGAAGGATTGACTTGTTTGTGCCAATGGCAGTTGGGTAAAGGGTTGTATTAAGCCATGGACATTGAAATGTTCTGGGTCGTAAATGATGTTATTAACTATGTAGACGGTGGAGCATGAATAATGTTATTATATAACTAATAGCTTACTTTTGTCTCTATATTAATTCCCTGTCACCTTCCATTAAAAAAATTGAGTAGTTTTTTTAAGTAGCTCCTTGAGATGCTTTCCGTACCTTACACCATTTCTCTCAAGACTGCAATGAATGCTCCGGTGGTCGAATTCTTGTTAAATTCGGAACGCGTGGGAAGATTTATTTGATGTTGAAATGTCAACAAGGCAGTATATGCCAACAACTTTGGGAAACCTAGTGTTTTTCTGAGAAATTACATCGTCAATGTCAGATGTTTGGTCATTTTATTATTCAATTTACAACGTATAACAAGAGCATTTTCTTTTCCTGAATACGGGATTAACCATATGGACTTAATGTTTTTAATACAAAGAGCAATGCTCTGTGTCACTGAAAGACCATTTCACGTCATTAAATTTATGCTCTTATGTAAGACTTTATCGCCACTCTTACTTACTAACATGTCACTGATTCATTGGTATGCAATTTATATCTATAGTCTATATCCCAGCATTAACAAATACAGAAACAACTTTGACGCAATATTGTACAAATAATTATTTTACATCTTGTTTGGGAGGACCATTTTAACACTTCCCTGAATAAAGTGTTGATCGTCTCAAATACAAGTTTCACAGAATGAATAAAGACAAATTAAGATGTTGACAATTGTATGTAAATGAAAATTGAAATAATGTTGATCTGCAGTGTCAGATAAAAGCACAAGGGCGTTAAAATTCATGGTGACACTAATATTGTTTGCGAATAGAAGAAATGCCCAGATCTTGTTGACTTCTATAGATGACTTGTCGTTCTACTAGGTAAAACAATATAAGGTGTATAAGGACTGGCTATAGAGAATTTGAGGGTGTGAGGAGATCTTTACATTGATAAAAGTCAACTAATTTCTTAAACAAATATCGATAAGTATAGTTGATTATTCTATTACTATATGGTGTCTCCTTCAGGCTACATTATTTTTACCTTCTCTGTTCTACACCTTGTGGTTAGTGGACTTGAGGAATTTATAGTTCAATCTTTTTAATTGTTTTAAAATATTGGTCGTGAGTTAAAAATAAGAAAATTAATTTAAAATATATTTTCTATTATATCAACATCATATTACGATATGGGGACAGTCAAAATGTTTAAGATTCAAAAGAGATTTCCCTATATATAAACAAATGCAAATTGTCGAAACTCTCACTATAGCTTCCGTTCCAATTTCCCGTTTGACATTGTTGGTTCTTGTCATTCCAGAAAAGAATCTCAGATTTTGATATTTCTTCAATAAATAAAAAACTTTTGCGGTCACAACCGTCGAAAGGAAAATTGCAATAGTTCAAATAGAGTCTCCAGCAAACATACAAGCGCTAGAAAAAATGTTTTGGATCCTTTAAAGATACAAACCATTCTTCAATTTTCTAATCAAAATGCAAGAGTAAATTTTTGCCATATTAATTTGCTTCAAAAGGATTTGTCAATATATTGCTCCACTCGCTCTCACACTCGTAATTTTGCTCATTTATTGTTGCAATAAGACGCTTATTGGCAGTGATCAAAGGGAAGGAGAAGTACTTAGTTAAGGAGTATTAGGCAGAGAACATTTAAGATTGTATGCTTATCAAAAATAAGATTATGGGTATTATAATTCATAATATCCTAAATATATGATAATATTGGAGACGTCTTTTTAATATATTATAATTAACAGACTGACAAGATTATGATAATTTATGATAATCTTTAATCTCATTCGTAATTGGATTACATAATTTAAGAAAGAGTCAATCGAAACGCAAAGAACAGTTAAATGTTCCCTATCGATGACCTGCAATCCATATAGATATCTTTAAAAGTGGCTAAATATTGTATAATAGGGTACAATTTAAGCGGTATCGTATCGCGATTGCGCCTCTTTTGCCATCCAATATTTCTTATTATTATATTCTTATATTAAATTGAACATTTTTCATGTTAATGATCACTGCTCATATAAACCTTAAATGAACCGTTTGGTCTCAAAATAACTAGATCCATTGTATATTTTTTTTAAATATTATTTTATGTGATATCGATCTTGAATGTCTACCGAATTTTCATGAAGTGCAAGTCAAATTGTTTTATTTAAATAGTAACGTTTCATATACGATTTACTTTAAGGAAGAAATTCTGAGCAAATTTATTTGACCACTGAGGCAACTTTTTGAAAAATTTCAATTTAGGGTTGAAGGGTTCAAGTTAAATCGCAGTTTTTTTAGTTATTTGATTAGCCAAAATTAAACTTTATAACTATGATCCGCAAATCAAATT
>NW_008707617.1:1884852-1906370 GCF_000327385.1 Lottia gigantea | reverse complement strand
ACCGAATTTTTATGAAATGTGAATCAAAATTTAACTTGATTAACTGAAACTGAGACAAATTTATCGATCTAAATTAAACTCTGTGTTCTAATCTTCTGAAATCTAATATTTCTCTATAAACTTATTGAGGAAATTGAAGGTGTTAGATTAAATACGGTATGTATTTTCAACAATAATGTGCCAATCCATGGCAGTTTGATTAAACTAGAATATAACTATATAGATATCAGTTCAATTTCCTACAAATAATAAAATTAATTTCGGCACATTTGACGAGAATTGGTGTTTATTTTGTGATAAACCAAGGTATGAATTCTTTAATTTGACAAAGATTGAAATTCTTATAATGTTGAATGTTGCTAATATCACAGGTGATGAAAGTTTATTTTGGTTCTTATTTTCTCAACCTGACACTAAAAATGTAAAGTTAAAATTACACCTAAATATTGAAATAGAATTTGTAGTAATAACTGAACTATTGAAATAATAGCATGGCAAAACGAAAAATAAAAACACAGAATATACCAACAATATTTGAATTTATACATAAATTCGAAAATATCAAAATAGTAAATCTAAAAAATAAAAAAATATTAGAGCCATATTTAAAATAGTTTTATGATGAAAATAAAAATAGAATAGTACTTAGAATAAATAAACAGAACAATGTAAAATATAAACATTAGAATAGTTTTATGATAAACAGAATATTAATATAGTTTTAAAATAAACAGAATATTTAGAATAGTTTTATGATAAACAGAATATTTAGAATAGTCTTATGATAAACAGAATATTAATATAGTTTTAAAATAAACAGAATATCTAGAATAGTCTTATGATAAACAGAATATTAATATAGTTTTAAAATAAACAGAATATTTAGAATAGTTTTATGATAAACAGAATATTAATATAGTTTTAAAATAAACAGAATATTTAGAATAGTTTTATGATAAACAGAATATTAATATAGTTTTAACATAAACAGAATATTTAGAATAGTTTTATGATAAACAGAATATTAATATAGTTTTAAAATAAACAGAATATTTAGAATAGTTTTATGATAAACAGAATATTAATAAAGTTTTCAAATAAACAGAATATTTAGAATAGTTTTATGATAAACAGAATATTAATATAGTTTTAAAATAAACAGAATATTTAGAATAGTTTTATGATAAACAGAATATTAATATAGTTTTAAAATAAACAGAATATTCAGAATAGTTTTATGATAAACAGAATATTAATATAGTTTTAAAATAAACAGAATATTTAGAATAGTTTTATGATAAACAGAATTAAGATGAAAAATAGTTTTATGATAAACAAAAATATTAAAGTAATTCCTCGATTAGTAGAAAATATAAACATATATATATCGAAACAGATATCAAAAACATTAAAATAGTTTATGATAAACAGAAAATAACCGATACTTATTCGGTTATTTTTTTTGTTAAAAAAATGGCGTAATCAAGAGGAATAATACAAATATATTTAACAGTTAATAAAAAAAAAAGCGTGGAAAATGTCGAAAATGTTTTATGTTAAACGAAATGAAATTCTAATATTCATAATATAC
Source organism: Lottia gigantea (assembly GCF_000327385.1). Lineage (NCBI taxonomy): Eukaryota > Metazoa > Mollusca > Gastropoda > Lottiidae > Lottia > Lottia gigantea. Next base: position 1,904,779 of record NW_008707617.1, on the reverse strand, counting down.
TGTCATCATTATTAAACGTTATTAAGAACTGTAGTATTAGTAGCCGACTATAACTGAAATCATAATTTTTAACAGCATAATATATACCCACAATGTCGTTTACGTGATTAAAACTATCAATAAATTGCAAGAAACAAAGTAGAAACAATCCAATCTAATCTTTAAGAAACCAATATAACATTTGTTTAAAGTCGTTTTCCGATCTATTTCTCAAAGAACATCGACAAGACAAGGTATTTTTTTTATAAAGAAGTTCAGTAGAAAATATATGATAAACATTCCACTCTGCTCCAATATCATCGCCAAATCGATGGTACTGGTTGAAAAGTAATATTAATTCAGTAGCTGCCCTTCTCCAAACGGCATGATAAGAAATTACAAAGAGATTACGAATATAAACTTAATGTAAATAAACCCTAGAAATGCGAAAATAAAAACACATACAAATTGAAGAAGACCAACTTGAAACAGAACAATTTTCTTAATTTACTGCTTCTGAAAACAAGCAGGTAATTTGTATAAGGAATTATGAAAGAAGGTACAATTAAAATTAATTATGAGAAACAAGATAAGAAATCTATTAAATAAATATCTCACGTAATAATATTCATAGTACAAGAAAGAATTAACATAATGTGCCTTTATTAACTAAGATGTTTGAATAAAGGCTCAACATTTACCATATTGCATTTACACGATGTAAAACGTAAGTCTTATACAATACACTCATCTTGGTAAAAGATAAAAGAGATTAAAGATTATCTAATTCGATTATCTCACATCAAAGTTACCGCTCATAAAATTTGGTGGTCGAGCATAGGATTTAGCCACTTTTAATTAGGTACGACTAAATTAACATGTACGTTCGAAATTAATATTATCTTAACTCTACTAATCATAATGTAATACTAATGGTGTTAAAGAAGAACTAAGACTTAAGATGGAGCCTACTTGTCTAGTATGACAAATAGTTCATGTACTTCTATTTATTGTTAGGTATGAAAGATCAGAGCAATTCGAGAAAGATCAACTTAAATTTGAAAAAGATCAGTCTTAAAGTCGCCACCAACGTCTGAAGTATTTCATACATTTTATTAAAAAAAATTCATATATGTATTTTTTGATAATAATTTACTGAAATTTGAGCTTTTTTTTGCTTTGTTTTTTACCGTTTCCTACTTTTTTTTTCTTAAAGATGGATTCCTTTATAAAACTGTTTTCTTATTTTCAACAATCATTCTAAGTATATAATCAAAGATGTCCATACCAAAATATCAAACGTATTGAAAACCCTTAAGATCTATAAATCGACTTAGACAATATCTAAGATGTAGATTTTAAGCCACTTACTAACTACTTTTACTGATAAAATGTGTGAGATTGAGTACCTTTTCTATCGAGGGGGAAAGTGCACAATCTACCACATGCTGTGGTCTATTATCAATAGAAACTTGCCAGGCACGGTTTGCTTTATCACACTTGATCTATTAATCGAAAATATAAATGATATTGTTACATAATCATCTGTCAATGATATTTAGCAGTCGATTTACATATACAAATCCTTTCTATAATTTTTGCAACATTTAAATTCACATTCAGGAATCTGTATCAAGCACAAAACAATAACGTTGTTGTTTAAAATAAACCCACCCAATAATATAGCTTAATATCTAGTCAATAACCATGAACACATATTTTCTTATGAAACATTCCATTAAGAAGATGAGATGCAGAAATGCTTTGCATCTTCAAATACGTTCTCTGCTCAAAACACTTAAAATACCAAATTGTGATCATAGCAATCAAATGATGATACCTGTCACTAAAATTCCCATACGACACCTAACCTAAAATACCATTAAAAATTATCTATTGGACAAAATCTGGAAAATAAATATTTTCTATATTAATAAACTGTAAGTTAAATGTATACATTGTTTTCACATCGAATAGTTTAAATGCTCATGAGTATCCCACTTTTGGGAACATAAAATATTGAAATTCTACATGGAAATTTATTTTTCTCAATTCAATTCTTTATTCTTTTGAGTCAATGACTCATCAGGCACAGAATACAAAACACACATACATACTTTACAATCATTGTTCGCGTCTTGATGTGAGCTTTAAGTTGAGGTAAAATTCGAACGGAATTTCAAAGTGTAAGGTATATTAGATTTAAATACATTAAAAATGTTATATCATTATATTTTGATACCCACTAGGATGTCTTTGTTGAGATTTGTTGAGAAGTGCAAAACACACATCACCGTAATTCTTTTGCTCTAATTAGTAAAAAAGGGCTCGGAAAGAACATGCATCGTTTTCCTAATCCCAACAGCAAATATCAAATCCAGTCTCTGTTGAAGTGTGCACTACAAAGACGGCTGTTAATACGGGATGGGCATAGAGTGGCGAATCTTAAAAATAAATATTGAATCAGACTCTAGGTTTCTGACCATATGTTGAAAGCAATAAAAGGCTGCTGAAACTGTACCAAAACATCAATGGTGCAATTACCAGTAGCCTCCCAAACGAAAAACCAAGTAGTATAATTTCAATGTGTATTTATTAAACACATAATATCATGTTATGAATATAATATACAAAAATGATAACAACTTTATACAAATATTGGAATTTTTAAAATATATACATTAACAAAACAATAAATAACATGGAATTCATATGAAAAAATAACAAAGTCAATTGCGTAGATAGTTGATATAACTTTCATAGCTCACATGAACATCGACGTGAGAGTCAAAAACGCTGATATTAACATTGAGTATTTCCAAATCTTGAAGAATATTGAGATGTTTGGTGATAACTTGGTTGTTGTAAGGAAGAGTAATTCGACAGGGAAGCTGTAGAATTCTGTGCAGTTGATATTGGAGGCATTTGTAAGTAGGCACTTGGCAGAGATGAACTCAACCCATTACCGATTCCATTTCCATAAGACGCTCCTAAACTGTTTCCAAGAGACGAACTTAATGAGTTTCCTAAACTTGATCCGAATGAACTACTAATAGCACTCGTTAAACTGTTTCCTAAGGTCGAACTTTGTAAAGCACTGTTAACACTGGTTGCAGGGTAATACGAGGAGTAAGCTGGGTTAGACGTTGGGTAGTTCATCTGGTATCCATATTGCTGTGATTGAGCTAAACTTTGAGGTAATGATGAAAGTGACAAAGGGTTTAAAGATGGATTTCCATAAAATCCAAACGGAGCGTAAGCATTCATAGCTTGTAAAGCAGCGCTTTCGGCACGTTTCATCTTTGGTAACTTGAATCTTTTAGCTCTTCGGAGAAAACTACCATTACCAAACATATCTCCACAAGAAGGATGAAGAGACCAGTAGTTTCCTTTTCCTGGACGTCCTGGTCCTCTGGGTACTTTCATAAAACAATCATTTAGAGAAAGATTGTGACGGATCGAGTTCTGCCATCTTTGTTGGTTTTGCTTGAAGTATGGAAATCTGTTCATGATAAAAGCGTAAATCTCATTCAGTGTCATCATACCACTAGTCGAAGATTCTATAGCCATGGTTATCAAAGCAATGTAAGAATATGGTGGCTTTACATCAGCAAATCTTCGATTTCGTTGCGATAAAGTTGATGTTCCGGAAACAGATTGATCAATATCTTCTTCTGATTCTTCAGAACCCAAGAAATTTGGTGATTTTGAAGAATCACCTTGGTTTGATATCGGACTGTCGCTACTTCTGGCATCGGAGTCACTCACGTTACTAGATGGTGATGATAGACTGTTCTGTAAGTTTCTTGTAGATGGTATAAGTTGAGAATCATCGAGTGTTGGTGATATCAGATTCTGTGCTGATGATGGTTGATATGAAGGATGTTGAATGTAATTTAATGGATATTGTCCTCCCATCATACATGATGATCTCAATCCCATACTGTTATTCATAACTGGTGTAGTTTGAAGAACCATTTTGCCTTTCTAATCCTTTTTTTCAAAATCACTGTTAGTTGCACCAAATTATGAAATTGAAATTTCACTGTCCAATGTATCTTTATGTTCCAAATAGTTGTTTGAATGGTGAGGCAGAAAGCTGTTTGCTGAAATTGACCAAAATACTACCCTCTATATACTTCCCGGGGTGAGGATTAATTTCCATGAAAAGAATACACAGTAGTCATTGGTCAATGTACTAATCACTTATTGTTTTCACAATAAACCAACAACCTTGCTTATAGATTGTTTACTTTTCTTTTTATGTTCTTTTTTCTGCTGATATCATTGGCTCATTAGGTGTTACTTGCAACCGCCCAGAAAAATAAGCCCCGCCCTCTCAAAATCATGCTATACGGATACATCATTATAGTACCCCAAAACTGGATAGTAATGTTTGTTGATCAATGGATTTAGAAACGGAAGTAAAAATATTACAATAATATTCAAACTAATGTGTCAATATTTCGCGTGTATAGGAAATAGTTCGGATATGTATCACAATATTGAAATATATTTTTAGGGATTTCGGTTAAAGTAAGGGGCAATATTTGCATATCACAAAGATGATACAATAACATTAGTAATATAATGTATATGTACTATTCAATAGGTCTAAATTTAATTATCATTAAACATTATTATTATTATTAATTCGAGTGTTACATATTAAATATTATTGGAATGGTCCAAATTCCAAAAATATTTCGTTACATTTACATCATTGATATCAGACTAGAACAAGAAAAAAATACAAGATATTTTCCAAGCATTTAATAAAAACATATTTTAGTTAGCCTATCGTTTAATTCTAGCGGAGAATAGCACACATATTTCATTCGAGCACTAGTACATTAAATGTACGAAATGGCATTCTATAACTTTTGCTTCTTTGTAATAATTAATTCAGATAAATCAAATACACAATGACATATATTCGCTTGAGATAAAGTCTCAATTTTTGAAATGTTATTTGGTATGTCTGAGGCATTTTTCCAGCCCATGGTCTATTTAAGTCTATACAATTTGAAACCTGGTGTTTCAATACATACGAATTGACAAAATGCTATTCAGTAATGTGTGTGATCAAATTTTTGATGAGTTATATTTTAAATATATTCATAGGTTCTGCTTTCAGATGGTTCGACTGAAATTCACACCATTTAGGCAAGTATAAAAGAGGTTATATTCTATGATTGTAAGATTTAAAAATATGACCTCTGGTAAAAGAAAATCAATTGCTGAAACAAATCGTTTTATTACATCACGTATTTTGTCTTATAGATGGAATGCGACAAACAGTCACAGTCTAAAACCAGAGAGCAAATAACCTTGTGAAATAAGATCAAATTTTGAAACTGAGGTACTCATTATCTGTAAAAAATTATAAAACTGGACAAACAATAGCATAATAAAAAAACCACATTTTTTTTATTTTTTAAAAAACCTAATTGTTCATATAAAATCATATTTTCATTTGGAAATGCAATTTTATGATCGAAAAAATCGAATTTTGTATTTGAATCGAAATTCATTTGAGCATAAATGTTTATTTTGTAAAATACGTTTAATGGAATTACTGGTTCACTAACTAAATCTTTAGTTAACTTTGAACTACTCTGAAATCATTAAGGTGTTTATTTTAAGGTTAGAATATCGTTTCAAGCATATTTCTACTTTTAAAACATAACTCGTAGGCTAAATCGTTATGTTTATTTAACATATCAATAAATAATTAAATAAATAAACAACATACAAACTGTATATAATCACTGTGATTTATTATATAAACACCGAGTTTGATAGAAGTTACAAGTGTAAAAAATGATACTTAACTTAAATAACAAAACAATAGCATCGAACTAACTAAGAATACTAGTTAGTATATACTTTTTATGTACGGTAAAGTGAGATATTTGTGGATGTTGACTTAAGCATAAGGCCATTATGAAGATTGCTATGCTGAGACATTTCTGTACATTATTTTTGCCACAACTACTGGACTAAATAAATAAGACAATTTTTTGGATAGATACTTCTAGAATATTTATTATTTTCAACGTTTCTATGTGGTTCTCACACCGTCATCAGCAATATGTACTAAAGTAACACACATGTCCGGTAGTATCAGGATCTATATTTCTAAAACAAATATGCAAGATAAATCATATTAAGCTAAGTGAAGTGGGAAACCTTGTTAGCAGACCTGAACGTAGAGAGGTATGTTTCGAAAAGAGAATATGACCTGCCAAACGAAGTGACTTTGCTTTTCAAACATAAGGGAAGGGGGGGGGGGGGCAAAATCATCTCATAACATAAATCAGAGATTCAGATGCTCCGCAATTTGCGCTTCAGAAATGTCGCGTAGGAAAAACATTAATTGCACAGTTTGATTTTGTTTGTAATAAACATTAAAGAAAATTATAAAATGCAGAAGAGGATTAATAATGCTTTGTTGTAAATTCGATTATAAAAATGCACATTACTCGTATAACTAGAAATAATTGGATTTTGGAAGTAACTACATGTGATGTTTTAAGTTACCGATTTCTCTGTTAATACACCATATTATTCAGTTTATGAATCAATATAGTTGTATATTTAAAACATCAATAAATAATCTGTTCAATTTGTTATAAAAACAGGTTGGGTGTTTATTTTAAGAATGTGGAATGTGTTAAAAATGATACTTAACTTAAACATTAAAACAACCTAATAATTGAAGACCAATCAGTAGTCAAAATGTATTACTCTCTAGTACAATTTGATAAACTTTTCTTACCCAAGTTTAATTTTTAAGTAATGTTATTCAACAGAAATATGAAAATTTGCATCCCATAGCATATCAATCCTCAACAGATTTCTTGTCTACAACCTATTGAAATAAACTATATATTCAGGATTATGACCGTAGACTCAAAAGGTATCCATTGTGGTGTAACTTATGTATCAATTTTTCATTTTTAACGACAATAATAAATGAGGAACACTCCCAAGGGATATCGATTTGACAAACCCTGTTTGCAAAGTGGCTTGAGGAAAAGTGCCCTGTCTTGCTATCGACACAGGTCACAAAATGTATTTAAATAGAACTCAACCAACGACAAAGTTTATGGTCTCACAAGCTTTAAAAGACATCTACCAACAACAATGTCATGAGCTTTAAGCAGTCCACCAGCGGAGTGATCGGTCTTACTATTACCAAAAACACAACACAAAAAAAGTTAAATGTAAAAAATTTTCCATAAGAGTGAGCTCTGAAAGACAAATAAACTGATGTTATTGCCATATGACATTATTCAGACTGTGTCGAAAGCATTATCTTTTCTAGTTTGCAGATATTCTGGACCTATTTTATCAACTATTACGATTGAAATTAGTAGTTGTATTTTTAATCCCCTTATCTTAATGTCATAATGAAGGTAGGAGGGATTGACATGAAACATCTACCTGTAGTTCGAAAAGGACAATAGAAAGACGCTCCGTGTTCTTGAGCACGTAAAAATCCAAAAGAGATGCCTATTCTCTGTCACATGGGCAAAATTTCCGTTATTGCTTGATTTTCGGATGGGGCACTGCATTAGCTTGATCAGGTGTAAAATTGACCAAAGTAAGTCAATATTGATTTTAAAATTTGACTGACAGATCGGTCATGGAACTTGATGGATAATTTGTAAGATTAAGAGTTAATTTATATATAGTATCATTACACCTGTATCAATATTGACAATGTCACTTTTAACACATAATGTGTCACATTTATTCTTTAATTTTCCAAAACAAATAGTTTCCACACCTACAAATCTATGTCAGCTCAGTTAAATTAACTAAAGAAAAAATGTTTAAGCAATATTTTTATCACCGTTTATCTGTTTGAAAATGTTATGGTCATTTCGGTATTATTTGTCAACAATCGATTCCAACCAACGCGGATAGATGTGACTCTGTATTTTATTGGTGTCGCCAAAACGTTTGCTGGTGAAATATATCCCTAACAAGTTATTGAACTTTGAGGTTGAGATGTTTAAAGTGCTTTTAAATTTTCTTGTGACATAGACCACCAGGTCAAATATCCATTGCTTAGTTACTGGATACAAGAAGGAAGACGACCAGTCAGTAATGATTATGATAGCGCAAAAACTCTGTATCACTGTTATAGGGGTAAATACCAGAAAACCATGGTTCATGGTGATGCCTTATTGTGTCTTGTTTCATGATTCGCCAGAGTAATGTATTTAATTGTTATACATGTATTTGATAAACCGATCACGCCATAGATACCCCTTTCATTGTACATATCTATGGAACGCGTCTTTAGTATGAACGACCTCAGGTACCACCCCATGAGCGGGGCAACAATAACATCAGCATCCATTTTGAAAAATCGCAGACGGCTTGATAATTGGAAATATTGAATCGTGTGTGGGCATTTTCTGTCAATGGTATTGATGTAAATATGTTGACTCATTAATATTGATGGTATTATTGAACGTGTTTGGGCCCAATAGACCCATTTTGCTCTTTTCAGCAACGCTTTCGAGGGACCGAACTGCAGTAAAGCAAATATCGTCTAGATAAAAGATATCATGAGGATCATGGAGATTTGAATTCATTCACTATTTTAGCTAACTTGGAAAATAGTTCTGTAACGATGTGCTAATTGAAAGCTGTAGTAGAGAAGTACTTCATTGGATCTTTCCAAAACATATGACTTAGTCTGAGTTGATGGTTTGCTTTCTGGCATAAAGGGTCGCAACGTCGGGTGAATCTAAGACTGCCTAGAAGATAGCTAGATACAACTGAACGTCGTCTATTCTAGAAGAGAAGTAATCACTGGAGAAGGGCACTCCTCTAAACTGTTATCAGCTATCAGCATCACCATCAACGATCTTGTTCATCACGTGTATAAGGACCCATCGGTTAACAAGGTATTATATGTAGATGATGCAGTTCAGTATGACGTTGATCAATATGACGAAGTTATAATTACCCCAATATGGTGATTACTCTCAAGTAAACTGCTCTTAACCAAATTGCGAATCTAAAACTGTCGGGGTATTCTGCATCAGGAGGAAGGATCACAACACTATTGACTTTAGACTGAATGGTGTTAATCCGATGATAGTTTATAGTTTTTACCCAATCTTGATGAAACTAGATATGTATGAGATCTCGTTCAAGTTAGAAATTGGCAATAATCGGATGAACAGTTTTTTTTCAGAGTTATTGCCCTTGTGTGTACAGCGATGAGACATTGTTCATGTTTGAACTTGATGATAATTTGATGAACTGTTTCAGGTTTTTGTCTTGACTTATAGATGATTTTAAGATTATTTGAAAATTCATTATTAAGCCACTTAAGATTTTGTTATCATTTCTGACAACTGGTAGTGGGCGTATGTTACCTTGCCTGGCAAGCTCTCTTCTTTTACTATTATTATTTTGTAATGCCGAGACAATAATAAAAAACAACAACTAAAGTACCGGTACTGGTTTCAATGTGTTCTTTTAATCATAAATTTTGGGCCAGAACATTTTAACAGTTCTACCTTCAGGGTTGGTTTTCACAATTGAAAGTTGCTGAGTTTTTGCTCTGAGCCTTTCTGATTGTATTTATAACTGTATCTATGCAGACAATCTCGACTGGAGAACAACACATCCTAAACAAGAAACTGAGAAGAACAGTATTTCTAACACAACAAGCATAAGAGTAACAATGTCCGGATTTAAGAGTTTGCCATGAAGTCCAAAGACCTTGGCTCTGGTTTCTGTGTCGGTCTGACACTCATGGAGCTGTTGCGCGTAAGTTCCTCTCCAACAGCTAGTTCCTGATGGGCAAACCACCCACCAACGTGTTCCCTTGGCACTTGGATTAGCGAGAAGGTTAACATCTTATAATTTAGCTGTTCCCTGCAACATTACTTCAATTTGCAGTTGTATATCTTTCACAGCTAGTTCGAGTCGGAAATACATAAAGAAAAAAAGACAATTTGTTTTATAAAAGAAGAAGAATATAAGAGAAGTACATGTATTAATAAAATTATTCATCCCTTACACGATGAATATATCGTGAATCAAAGTTCATATTAACTTGTTTTATTATATTTTTTTCACACCAAGAGGTAGGTTATTGCCATTGGGGATAATTGTTTGTATATTTTTTGTTTGTTTAGTTTAATTAAAGAAGCAATTGTCATTATTAACCACCTTGATTGATGCAGTGCAGCTGCCAGCTAATCTCACTTTCTACACAGACACACAAATTCTTCAAAACGGTGGAACACATCAATCTCAATAGCTGCAAATGTCTCACGTAGGCCTTCTGAATTAGCCCGACCTTTTATAGGCGGTACATGTTGTCTCAGTTGACGATCAAGATGATCGCAGAGATGTTCAATGGGGTTCATATCTGGAGAACAAGGTGGCCAAGGCAATACTTCGACGTTGGTATTGTTCAGATAGTCTTGAACAATTCGGGCAGTATGAGGCTTACATTGTCTTGTCGTAAAAGTAATCCTCTTGGAAGTTATTGAATAAAAGGAACTACAACAGGTTTCTTCATCAATATATCGCTGAGCATTCAGATTTCCTCGGATGATAACCAGCCGTGTTGTCATCTGGCCACAAATGCCACCCCTCCACCACCAACGGGTGAACTTCTGTGATGCAGTTTGGCGCCAGTCGCTCTGTCGCAAATGTTTAGCACGTTTTTATGCATGCACGATTTGGAAAGCTGCGTTCGATAATCTACGTTGTTATGGTCTGTCATGGGGCTGTTGCATTGATGTGTTTTTAGTATCTTCTTTCACTGACTAGTTGTTTTTGGTATCGATCGAAAGGTGTTTGTGTGAAGAAAATGAAATCAATGTCTTGTGGTTGTTATGCACCTGGTTATCTAAAACAAAGCAATAAAGGCTTTATACTCGCTTTTGACATACGGACTGACGTACAGAATGTGCGTATGGAAACGTACGAATGTGTGACCACCTCTATTCGCGAATCGTAAAAAGACGTACACAATTCTGACATACGTATGTGTGACCACGGCCTAAGGCTTCGCCGGGTCTGTTGGCTTCGTCGGGTCATTTGTCTTGTCACATGATAAACCAGCGTTTATTTCCCCATAACGATAACAAGATCCACATTCATTCCTTAAGTAAACTCTCTACCAATCAAAATTAATGACGAGGATATGGGATCACGAGAGCCACGGATAGATTAGACATTCTTCCGTTGTTTAAGGAACGTGCATAACCACTAAATCTCATCAATATTTACAATCATACAAATGTTCATCCATAGCTGCAGCATTCATGTACTTTGGCTTATTGTGGCCAAGTCGTGGACGATACCTAGTACATGCTGAAATCTCATAATGATCACAAAAAAAACATCACCACACCAAGTTTCCATGTCCGAAATCTAAAACCGTTCAATTCTGTTAAAATCTCATCAATACAAATCATGTCAATTTCTTCAACTCTCTAAACGTGGGTGTATATTAGAACATGAACTACAAACAAAACAATCTCATAAAGAGAATGAAGTCTGGCATATCAAATTAAATTTTAACTCACTTTGTATTTGTGTTCATTACAAATACTAGTAGACTACTATTGTTTGCTTTAAGTTTGAGCAGTTTGATGGAAAACATATCATTTAAGACTCGAGCCATACATTTTATGATTAGTTAAAAAAAAAGATGCCTTATTATATCACCATATTCTCGTTTTTATTGTTCGTGCTGTTATATCTTCATATGTCACGGTCAATTATTAATGAAACTTTAACTATAGCTTATGTTTCGCCTGATTTTTATGTGGATAAAACAATCAACGGAGTTCCATTTCTCATTTTGAATTATATCGGTGTATTAATGTGTTCTAAAGAGTGTTTGGACAGAACGCTGTGCAAAGCATTACAACATGAAAAACTTAAATGTTCATTACATGACAGAGTTATCCTTGAAAACCAGTTAATTTATAAAAAGGGTTCAATTTTCAGCTTTAAATCAAATTCAACAGAAGATATTTTCGGGAAGGTAAATATCGTTTCTAATCATTGAGCATTTTTATACATGAAAATGTGGACGTATACTGCCGTCGCCCCTGTCCGTCGGTCCGCCCGTTCACATTTCTTGTAGATAGAGGCTACAGTTTTTATCCAATCTTGATGAAACTTGGTATGCATGTATATATTGATGAGATCTCGGTCAATTCGAAATAAGTAATAATCGGAGGTTTCAGAGTTGTTGCCCTTGACTGAAAAACGCGTCAAATTTGGCTTGTAGACACAATAGAGACTACAGTGTTTATCTGATCTTGATGAAACTAGATATGCATGTATATATTGATGAGATCTCAGTCAAGTTCGAAATTCGTAATAATCGGATGAATGGTTTCAGAGTTATTGACGCGTCAAATTTCGATTGTAGGCACGATAGAGACTACAGTTTTTATCCAACCTAGATGAAACTAGGTATGCATGTATATGATGATGAGATCTCAGTCGAGTTTGAAATTGGTAATAATCAGATGAATGGTTTTGGAGTTATTACCCTTGACTTAAAAAAAACAAGATAAATTTGCCTTGTAGGCAAGATAGAGACTGCAGTTTTTATTCGATCTGCATAGAACTTGGTATGCACGTATGTATTGGTGAGATCTCAGTCAAATTTGAAATTGATAATAATCCGATGAATGGTTTCGGAGTTATTGCCCTTGATTTAGTAAAAACGCGTCAAATTTCGATTGTAGGCACGATAGAGACTACAGTTTTTATCCATCCTAGATGAAACTAGCTATGCATGTATATGTTGATGAGATTCTTAATTGGTAACAATCGAATTAAGGGCTTCGGAGACATTACCCTTGACTTAGTAAAAACTTGATAAATTTGGCCTGCTAGCACGATAGAGACTACAGTTCTATCCAATCTTGATGAAACAAGATGCATGTATTTATTAATGCAATCTCGGTCAAGTTAGAAAATGGTAATAATTGGATAAACCGTTTCAGAGTTATTGCCCTTGTGTGTACAGCGATGAGACATTGTTATAGATGCTTTTTAGATTAATAAGATTCACTAATGAGCCGCTAAATATTTTGTTATCAAATCTGACAGCTGATAGTGATACTTTGCCTGGTAAGCTATCTTATCTTTTACATATTGTTGGTTTGGAAATATTCATTTTTACCAGTACTTACTATATAATTACCAGTACCCACTATATAATTGCCTACATTCCACCTAAGAATTTGATCATAGAATGGTCATGGTTTCGAAAAATAGTTATCTAAATATGCCTTATCTCCCCTGAAATGATTACGTTAGCCTAAACCTCAATCCCACTCAGTTAACAATATCCATGCTTCGCAATGTTATGGTATCTGCGACGATCGCAAGGCATCACAAGCCTTCTCACTATCTCACAAAAACGGTCAAGAGCGGAACAAAATTCAATTTCGTTTTAACGGCGACGTAACGGCGACATGCTGGAGATATTGTGGCTGACGTAATGAGACTATTAATGGTGTACCGTCGTCGATTGGTTGATTTTGCATTGCAAAACGTCGCGCGATTAGAGCTCGTGCGTTTAGCAAAAATAAGGGAAACCCATCTGTAACACGTAGGTTTTTACTTATATTTTCGTGTATGTATATCATATCGGCATCATATAAAGTGGTTTCGTATTAGTCTTCAAATGTTCTGTTTCAGGTATCAGGAAGCTGTGGGAATGGTACATGCCCTGATGGTCAGAAATGTATAATATCAAACAGTGGAAATCATACATGTGTTTTAACTGGTATGCTTTCATTGTAAAACGATTCAGCTAAGACCAAGAAAATATCAATACAATTAAAACAAAAAATCATTCAGACCCCTAAGCTAGGATCGTCAGATTTCGTTGTCTGTGGGTAAAATGTAAATGTAATAAATGTACATCAAAATGTTGAAAGTATAAAATCCGGTTTTATTTTTATTAAATACAATTCGTTATAAATATTATTTTCTGTAATACATTATAATAACAAAATAGTTTCACTGTTTCATAAAATACACGGTACATAAATTGTAGAGCGATTTATAAATATTTCTGTGTTTATTTCTGTTAAAATACATATCGCTCTGCAATTATTCATGTATTCAGCACTACTTTAATGGTGAAAATATTTTGATATTCTGTAATACATTATTCATTTTCATCCTATTAATTATAGTGTTACCTTCCTTTTTGATGTAGAATGTCCGAATATCCCAGCTCTGCCATTAAATAGGACAGTGTTTGAAAGACAACGTGCAGTTGGCGCCAGAGTTGCTGTAACATGTAAATATAGAGAAGTGGGTTCTCCTTTTACAACCTGCAAAGCAGATGGCACTTGGACTCCTATTACGCATTACACATGTTATACGAGTAAGTTGCTTTTAATAACGTCATTCTTATTGTGAATTTTATCTCTTTGTTTCTTCACGTATACTTTGTAAGTAACAATTCTAGCTCTGTGTCCACAATGAGCTTTTAATGTACGTTTCATGCTCTGGTAATATATACAGTTGAAAGGTTTTTCGGAAAAAGCCTTATGTACATCCATGTGTATTACTTCATGAAGAGAGAAATGAGAATGAAACGCATTAAATTCTGAGATGGTTTTTCACTTTTGATTAAATTATATGTTGTGTCCGTGTTTTTTGGTTTTTTTTTTGTGTTTCAATCTATTGTTATTGAACATAGTTGAGAAAAATTGTTCTTTATTTTCAGTTTGTACACCAGTAAGACAATACAAACGTTATACAGTCAATTCTTCTGCGGTTATCATTGGAACTAATCTGACTTTCACATGTAAACGAGAATTATCATTGATTGGTACGGCGTATAAAAAATGCCTCTCTAATGCCTATTGGAGTAATTTGAGTTATGGTTGCATGTATGGTAAGAGCACCTTTGGGTGAAATAAACTTTCGTGTTCTGGCACATTTAAAATTTCTTAGTATTTAAGTGGTGGTGCGCACCATAGTTAAGGAATTTGGAAAATCATATTTTGGAAAGTTTCATGACGATTATTAAATTGACATTTTTCTCTGTGAAAAACGAGTAAGACTTTTTACTACTAAATCATTTCTTAAAAGGAGCAGATGAGCTTTTTTTTCCAATCTAAAAAACGGGTATTTTTCGTAGCTTAGCTAATCAGTAACAGTGTTCACAGCTTACTGTCGAAATTTGAGCCTTAAAATCCACACGTGTCCAGAATTGTCCGCGTCTGAAAATGAATAAGACAAGTTTTTTTTCTTGATACACTGTCATTCTATATAAAAGACAACTATAGAAATAGGAAAATAAATTCCTAGTTTTGGATAGTATTTGAAGGATTTTGTACATTTCTAGTACTTCTAAAGACTATTTATATACATATATTCAACACTAATCCCCATTCGCCTCGACCAAAAAAATGGCGCAAAATATCTCATCTAATAAACATAAGTGCCAGTAATTTGACTAAATTCGATTTGTTTTTAAATATGCGGTTGAGAGATGAGAGTAAGAAGCGAAAAGGAAAGGGGCGGATGTATGTTTTCTATTCTTTGACCTATTCAAATAATATTTATTAGTCGGCAAAAAGAGAAAAAAAAAACTATTTGAATTATCAGCATATATTTTATTGGAATTGTAATTTATTTTCTATTTTAGCACGATCTTGTACTCATGGTAAAATGCGTCAACTATCCGTTATTCCAACATTAAAGATCGACCCACAAGGATATCCGTCGAGAGACGCATTTACTGTCCAATGTAAAGATGATAAAGGTTCTGCATGGACTGTGATTCGTGAGTATAAAACTTTGTATACTATGTATATCAGACGAATATCTCGGACGAAAATATTAAGACATGTACTTGGATCTCAGCTCCGTTCTTGGTCTATTAACACTTTTCGACATGGCGTTGCCTGTCTTCATCAATCCAATCAGATGCACAAGGTGGGGGGGATTACTTCGGAATGCATTTTAGATTCATTTAAACAATAATGGTCAAACTACAGAGCACTCGGCGCTTTAAAATGTCAATTTCATTCATTAAATTGATACTACGTCTTAGAATTAACATGAAATTTAAGAATTTAAACTTGGTGAATAAGAGCCAATAGATATACCTGTTGTCATAAATAACACAACAGGATCTTTATATAATCCAAAAAAATTAATTAGTTAATTAAAAAAGTAATTAGCCATAAATATACAATTAACTATTGAAAAACGCTTAATATCAAATTTTTGCGTTTTTCAATAATTACTTAGTGGTATGAATTTTCCAATTTTCCAGAATTTACAGAGATTCTGTTGTAACTTTATGACACCAGGTAAGTTCACTGATGAATATATATACTCATATTGACCATTCTTGAGAACTTAAATTTTATGTTCATTCTAAGACGTAGTATCACTTTAACATTCCCATATGCAGATATTACCGATACCAATATGTCAAAACATTTATGTATGAACTTGATAGGAACTGGAGCTTTGGATGAAAATTTGTATGTTCCTGATAATGCACTTATACGAATATTTCTCTATTTCAGCTATTAACCTATCTGAAATATACATTAATGCTTCAACAGAATCGGATATAAACGGTACCATCAGTATAAAGTTAAGTTATGAACAATCCATATTTAGAATAAAAAAGTTGATACAAGTATCCACTTTCTGCCACCAGTATGTTACTTATAGGTGCTTAAATTCACCTATACATGATTTGGTAAACGAATTTACATCTAGATTTCTGAAATCAAATGGTGAAGCTCTTGATTATTTTCCTGGTGGAGCGAGAGGGCAAAATAATTGTCGATGTAATGAGACGAGTGGATGCGCTGGTGATAATTTATGCAATTGTGACGTGACCGATAACGAGTGGAGACTGGACGAAGGTTATATTTCGAATAGGAGCGATTTACCGTTAACAACGTTTATAACTAATAAACGCTTAGGTAAGTAAATTAATGTAGCAAACTAAGTTGGAGCGATGGTCCTTTGCATAACGTCATAAGGTTGACTATGTCCAACTTATGGAGGTCTTGGGTTCTAATCTTGGTCGGCGTTTGAAAATTCAATCATAATTCCAGTTGACCCATCTTGTAATTGGGTAAGGAGAATCTGCTAAAGACCAATGCCAAGAGTTTTCGCCAAGGACCAGCTGGTAAAAAGTCTAGTGTTTTCTTTTTATATTACCCGATATTTATTTCTTCAAACTCACCACCGTACTACCACCTAAGTCTTTTATTGTTTTGTTTAGATTTCTCACCATACCTTCAATATAGCATGAATTCTTAAGAATTGGTCTGCAGTTTTCTTACTGAATCTATTACAGATCAAAGTCGATAATTGTTAAAAGTAAACGAATCACAATCCATAAAACATCATTTATTTTTTAGATAAGGAATTGAATTTAACAATTGGTAATTTGGAATGTCGAGGTTTACGACCTGACTTAGAACGGAGGGAAAAATGAAATATGTGGAAGTTTAAGGTTCAGTCACAAAGTCACAAAGAAGACTCAACAGTTTCTGAAACGGAATCAGCTTTTCGGGAAAATTTCAATGCATGGCACGGACAGATATTCTGTTCACTAAAAAGCGGCTTATTCTTGAACCTGCGGAGTTGACACCATTTAGATGATGGATTTGTGACACGTAAACAATATCGTGTTGATACTGATATACCAGTCTTATCACTTGAAAGAGTAGAAGTTTTCCTACTGTACTCTCGGAATGTTTTACACCTCTTTTTATACAATTTTTGCGCAAAATATTGAGGTATAAATTGCCGGCGCACCTATCCGTGCATAAATATTAGTTTTATTCGAGCAAACATAGTATGAAAATGAAGGATGTCGAGTTGGACGTGTTGGAATTTTATGGATATTCCGATTGTTGAGATGTATTGATTGCTTCTTTTATTCGTGGACGTATGTTACTATGTCTAACAAGCTTCCTTTTGTTTGTTAATCACCGAAGCTTTTCAAAACCAAAACAAGCTTCAAACAGAATACTAGAGTATTTTTACTAATTCATACTGTTTAATTTCGATTAATTAAAGCCAACCCGGGAATTAATGTATACTGAAACAATCGTGAACTGAAGTTAAATTTCTTTACATTTTTCATTTTTAGAGTTTTCTTTAAATAATAAACGTGGCGTGAAACTCCGATGAACAACATGATTCAACTTCTATTTTATTATTTCTATTTCGCTCTAAAATTGATGTACTGAGCACTATTTTAACAGTGAAAATATTTTATTATTGTAATAAACATTCAATAATAATAAAATGAAATATGGAGTGAGGAACAGGAATCGAAAAATATTTTCTTTTCAAAACACAATTGTATGTACAATAGTCATAATGTGGTCAAGGTTTTTCTTCAGTTTGATAAATGGGCATTATGAAACTTGTTAGCGAGCACATTTGCTTTAGAATGCTAAGTTATTTTTGTTCTCAGAATAGTTTTAAAAAGCTAATTTGTCTTAATAAAACACGCGAAGACTAGACAATAAAATATTCTTGTTTGGCATGATGTTTTTCTTTCCTACTGTTTAAATCGTCTGCTGTAAATTTCTGTCAAACTTTTATCACTTTTTATATATCTATATCAATATTGGGAAAATGCAAGCAGCCACAATGGAATCAGGAAATTCTGGTTGAATTGTTCTGATTTTTAATAGGATTCATCCTTGGGTGATAGCAAAGTTTCATCAGAATCCGTCAAGAATTGCGTTTTTACAAGCATTTCAAGAACAAGAGCAATAACTCATACTGAATATTGTTCTAATTTTCAATAGGGTTCATCCTTAGGTGATTACAAACAATTATACCTAATTACTCTATAAATGCCTAAGTGTCGTTTTCTGACTTTAAGAAAGTATATTAAGAAAGTTTTTCTGTCAGTTTTCTGAAAGTTTTAGCTGTTTTTGACACTGGGATATTAAAGGATATAGTTTCAAAAAGACTTAAAAAATAGGTATTGTGGCAGCCTTTACGCAAATTAAGCACCGGGAATTTTGCTTGGGAACCGTGTTTTTTTTCTGATTCAGAATACGATAAATATGCAAAAAAGACAAGTCATGAACATTATTCTGAAAACATACCCACTCCAAATCCACACAAGCTATCTGTACTGCTATTATTTGCAACAGTGAATTCGAAACAGTTGATAATCTTCATTGGTCTCCAGAAACAGCAAACAGCATTTATTTGTTTTGGATACACCAGCTTCAAGCATCGAGTAAGTCTTTAAACTAATTACTGGGGATAAAAATACTGAGAGGCCACCGCTAGGCCAAACTGTAGTTAACTTGAGCCGCAAAATTCTCACACCCCTTCAGCATTCAATCTTAGACCGTGGACTTAAGTTTATTCCCACACCAAAGATAGCTAACTTGAATTATCTCCGACCATCCATTGAACGATTTCAACGAAATCTTAGCTGCACATATTTTTTTCGAAACCACCCCCCACGTGGTGCTAGAACAATGTTTATTCCTAAATCTACGTGGACACCCCCTCAGGCCGCCATCCATCCTGAAATATTGAAAGCATTTGCTAGTATGAATAGCCAAACAGTGAACCTTTCCATAACACACGAAAAGCCGAATCTCACACGAGTGGAACGTGAAGCGTTAAACTTACTTAAGAAAGACGATAGCATTGTTATTAAAAAGAGTGACAAAGGTTCATGTTGTGTCATTCTGAATAGGGAGGATTACGTTTCAGAAGCAGAGAATCAACTGAATAATCCTAAACATTATGCCATTTTACCGAAACCAATTTTCAAAGAAACTGCTAGCATGATTAATAATATTCTTGCCGATTTAGTCAAAACTAGTTATCTCAAACAGAAACAATATGACTATCTGTCTGCCAAACCTGATTGTCGCGAGAGACATTTGTACAC